>NW_017306909.1:866014-878271 GCF_000935625.1 Nanorana parkeri
GTTGGGAGGAAGCAGATTTCTAACTTGACATCTCTTCCTCTATAAGTCGACAGCCCTCTTGGAAATAGACGTAATAGTCTACTGGAACCATAAAAAGGCAGTCAGCCGCATCCTGCTCATTGCTATAAAGTCATGAAGAGGCAATTTAACATCCCTTGTTTAGCAATATTTAGCACATACATTTTTTTAGAAACAATGTTTACTTATTCACTGTAACTGACAGAAGCTTAAGTGAAAAACAAGGCATATCTTTAGGTATACATACCTGCTGCACCAAGAAAGATCGTATGAACAGTCCTATTACATGCACACTTTAGTTTCTAAACCAACTGGAATTAAGGGCATATTAAACACACATGAAAAAAATCACAATACTTTACTTCAAATAAAAGGCTCCATTAAATCAATGTGTCTAATTAGAATGGTCTTGCAGCAGCAGGTATTGTACAGTGGTTTCTATATATGGTCTCTTAATGGTTAGGCCAGAAAAAATATGGAAGCAATACGGATCATGTATTCTTGCTCTTGTGCTATATTTTAAATAAACTATAGGATTGTGTTTCATGAAATTAGGTTTGGATCAATCCCAAACTTGGTGTGTGTGTGAATTATGGCTGGTCCAGCAGGGTTAATGTGGCTGGTCAGGCCTCAGACCATGATAACTCACCCATGGTTGATGTGTAGATTTCTCTTGACAAAACAAAGCTATTTATGAGATTATTTTTATTATATGGTCTGATTTAGGGTTAGGAAAATTGGGTTGATATTGTAACACTCAGTTCATGACTCAATGGGATACCACACATTCCTTCCTTATCCAACACGTGATCTGTAGGAAATTAGCTGACCTGTGCAGGACAATTACTGTAGTATTAGCTATTTACGACACCTATCATAAAGAGAACATTAAGGTTAATCCACACCTGGCCCAAGGAAAACATTAATCAGGTTTTAGTGCAAAGGGCTTTAAATGATCAAAAGGGAAATCAAATGTGAACAATCGACCTGCTCTGGATCCGGGCCTACGTAACCCGAGATGCAGGATTTTCACACAGTATTAATCGAGAACTGGATTGAGACTGACATGGCAAAAGTTTTGTTTTATTTTATTCTGTTTGTTTTGATTGTAATGTTTGATATATATGTGATACATGGTATATACAATGTGTCCCGGGTTAGCAATTTGGCACTTAAGTATATTTAAGAAGAAAAGACAGAAATCTTCTATGGATATGATAAGCTTGTGTTTTATGGGCAAATGTATGGACTTTCCTTTCAGTTCATTTGATGCAAAAGATACATGATTATAATTGTCATTGAATAGTGCCTTAGATGCTTATGATGATCTAAGCATTAATGGAAATGTCTTGATTCTTCATTATGTAACCTGTTTTTGAAAATATGTGAAAATTAATAAAAAATTGTTATTAAAAAAAAAAAAAATGATCAAAAAGGGACCAGTTTAGCAGATTTGGAGCTAGAATGTCTAAGCAAACTAGGGAGATAAAACTCCTAAAAAATTGATTGTCACATCTCATTAGCGTCACATTGTCTAAGTAGTAGTTATAGTAACCTGTCTGAAATAGAATGTTATCATTACTGCACAACAAGGTTTAGTGGGGCCACAAGTGTTACAAGAGCTCTCATTCTCCTACTGCTGTATTATGAATGTAACAAAAGCACAAATATGGATTTAATTTAATGCTGAAAATCTTAATGTTTAAATAAGGTTCCTCAGAGACAGCAGACTTAGTGGGGGAAAAAAAAAACCTCAGCAAAACCATTACCAGGGCATTAACCACTTCAAGACCAGGTGTTTAGACCACATTCCTGGCCAGGCCATTTTTCAGAATTCAGCGCTGCAGTACTTTGACATTTATTCAGTCATGCAACACTGTACTAAAATAAATTTTATACCATTTTTGGCAACATATAGAGCTTCCTTTTGGTGGTATTTAACCACCACTGGGGGTTTTATTTTTTACTATATTAAGGAAAAATTATTGAAAATTTTGAAAAAAGTTTTTTTCATTATATTAGGAAACAATGATTACCCATATTTTTGGTAAAATATAAAAGGCCGGGTCACGTCGGGTAAATAGACACCAAATCGACATCAAGCTTTAAAATTGCGCACACCAGCGAAATTGCAAAAAAACAACCATACCCAAAATTGACCATGGGCGACGCTTTAAAAGGTTTTTACGCTCATCATTTTAGTGTTATCAGTGATTGGCAGCCCTAGAATTATTGCTCTCATTCCGACGTTCGCAACGATATATGAAACATGTGCGGCGTAATGGGCGCAATCGTCGTTTTTGCAAAACCCCCTATGTAATAGCAAAAGAAGTGACAGGTCCTCTTTATGGAGACACCAGGGGTCGCCAAGTCCCCTGTCACCTAGGACCCCCATGAAGAAGCTGATGAAGCAGATATCTGCTTCATCAGCTTCTCCCCAGCATCTGAAGCTGGAGAGCAACACAAGAATGCGGAAGTGATGTAATATACATCACTTTCTCAATTACATATGAGAAATTTGTAGGTTGCCATTACTGAATCCTGCATGGCAGTCTGGTTCATCCTCTGAGTTTAATACAATGATTCACCTACCGGAGGAGGAGAGGGAGGAGGAGGGGAGAAAGAAAAAAAAGGACAGGAAATGTTGACTGTTATTCTTTCACATTGTTGATTCATATTCACTAAACCAAAGTTCTGCCAATGTGGTCCAGACATTTAACCAAGTGCCAGTTCAGCAGGTGTAATAACAAAACTAGGAGAAACCAATTAATGCCAAGGATATAAGCAAAAATTATTTTTCACTTTCTTTGCATTTGAATATTTATTCCCCAGACTGAAATGTCATGAATATATTTTATGTTATTAAACACGCTTCAGTACACCTACCCTGATGAGTTTACATCTTGGCACAAAGGAAGGTACAATCTTCACTATGGTTATAAGAAAAACACCCACAAAGAGAATCTCCTAACTAAATCAGAAGGGGTTATTGGTGTCATTCCAAGTTTTCACATAAGTTGCGTGTTTTACAAGAAACAGCATGATCCTTATGTTCGCAAGAAAAAGAACGACAGGCAAAAACCATTAGAGTTAAAGCCTCAATGTTAGGCTGGAAATATGTAACTGTTTTCGCCAATTCTCCTGCAACGTCCGATATACTCATCCATGGACCCACCAGAGAAGGTTGCAGAGATCAGGAAAGTAACAAAGTACACGCAAAGTAAAGCTAAATAAAAAGGAATAGAAAACGTTTTATTAAAAAAGCATGCACAACTATAAAGACTAAACCATTTTCTGCATAACCAATTGTAAAAAAGGCCAAAATCTAACTCATTTCCAAGCACTCCCCCCAAATCCCAAGTCCTATCATCTAAACGCAAGCTAAAAAACTTAAATGCCACTTTTTCCAAATAGATGGAGGGCTACGTCATGGGGGTGCCAGTAACAGGGCGATAAATTCAAAACGATTCCATAGTTCTTATGGAACACAACACATCCCACTATTAGAGGTGCTCATGTAATGGGACACCAGTTCGGGTAATGAGAGGATTTTGGGGTAGGTATTGAACAATAGGCTGCATTAGGTAAAGCATTTGTTTAGTTTGCTCGCAAAAATTAGCTTATTTGTGCACACCATCACATGCTTCCTCTACTACATTAAAATGCTTTTTGGCAGATTAATGATGGATCATAGATAGTTATTTATGATCATGCTTTCCACTGACATTTCCTGCCTCCTAGGATATAACTGGAGGATAGTGTGTCCAATTATGGATTGATGCTAGTTGTTTGGCAGTGAAATCTCTAGCAATTGGACTAGATCCCAAAAGGCCTATTCACAACAACTGGCAAAGCAATGTTACAGGGAGAGGAGAAGCAGGTCAAGAAATGTAACAATGTAGGATACAAGCTACAACCAAGACAATATTGACAAAAAAACCTGTGTGGAGATTAGTGGTATAGAAGTGTACTTTGGGCTGTATTTGGCAATATGGACAAACTCTGTGCTTTAAATTGGCAATCATATACAATATGTGGGCAGCAAACAGGCAATTGGTACAATATAGGCAGAAAATAGGCAATTGTCACAATACATGGACAAGAATCCAGAAATGTTCACAACACACGGATACAAAAGTTCAGTGGCGACAATATATGGGCAACTAAAAGGCAATGCCAGTAAGGTCAGGCAAAGTCAATTATCCTATTTTATCAGATTTGTTAGATAATTTTTAAATAAATTACCCTTGGTCTTGGCAGAAATCCAGAAAATTGCTTAACCTCGTATGCACTCTTATCTTGCTCATCAGTTCTCCTTTTTCCCAGTTTGCGCTGTGGACTACAGAAAATCCTCATGTTATGAAAATGAGGAGAGGGCAGGCGTTCTGTAGTCCTGAAACACTTCACCGTCCTAGTGTGACAAAGCTGCTGTTCAAACTTAAAATAGTGAGTAAGCGTTGTCACCCTAGCTGAGGAAATGTGTTTCTGGCAGGATCACCAGGTGAGAAAACAAAACCTGAATTTAAAAAAACAAACAAAGTGCAGCCTCCATACTTAACCCCTTAAGGACAAAGGACTTTTTTTCATTTTGTTCATACATTATAATCCACATTTCAGGCCTGCAAATTACTTAAAACCCCCAAACATTATATATTTTCTGAAGGCCTAGACCCTATAGAAAAAAAGGGTGGCATTTGCAAATAATTATGTTGCACGACATTAGCACAACTTACAGTATTATCAAACCCAAAAATATTGTGAAAAATGCATTTAAGTAAAATTCAGTGCCCCAAAACACTATATAAAACCATTGTTTCCCCTAAAATATAAAATATGAGGTTACAATGAGTAAAGCAATACCCAACATGCCCAGGTTAAAAATTGTGTGCACCCGTGAAACTGCAACAGAATTCAGTACCCAAAAAAGTCCATAGACTGCACTTTTAAAAGCCCCTACAGGTCATCAGTTTAGAGATGCCCATAAATATTGGCCCCAGAATTATTGCTCTCACTCCACAGATCGCACTTCAATAGCTTATTGCTGGGTTTCAGGAGCCAAGCAATGACAGCTATGGAACCGGAAGTGATGCAATGTGCATCGCTCCTGGTCCCAGAGTATGCGGAGGAAATCTGTGAACAGATGATGACTGATCTCCTCCCCAGCTTCCTGCCGACACCCGGCAAGCAGGTCATGGGCCCGTAGGAGGTGCAGCGGAGCCCAGGAAACAAGGTGGGGGGTGTCAGACAGGGGTGGCCCGGTTATCGGATTGTAGAAGCGATCTGGCGGCAGCTGAGTCACCAGAATCGCTTCTACTGTAAAGCCAGCTGCCGGCTCTACAAAACTTTAACAGACTGAAAAACTGAAGCCGGGAGTGCTTGCAGTATTTTTGCAGAACGCACTGGACCCAACGGTAGCGTCCACAAAAAACACACTTTACTCACAGAAGCATCACACAGAACTAGCATCAGACTGCAAGGCAGGATGGGACACTAAAGACATAAATTATGTGCCAGCCATCTCTCCAAAGCATCTGCTAAAGTCACAATGTTAGTGCAGTGGGGTCAAGGGTGTATTTTGAGAGGACACCTAAAGAGGCACTTATCCTTTAAAAATCACTAATGGCAATGTTAATTTCTATTTTGTTTTCCCATTTCTCAAACATCTATTACAGAAATAATGGTTTATAGACTATTAAGGTGATTTCAGACGTTTATAACAGCTACCACATTCTATGAACATAATTCTTTATAGCAAAGCGAATTGGATATATCAGGAGGCACAATCCTGATTAATATTATATGTTGTCATTAATCTTCAGAAACCTATATTGTTTTTTTCTCCTGACTGCATGCTCACTGCACTCACTGCATGCAGCAAAAAGCTGCAATCCATGCATATAATTGTGCGTGGGAATAGACAATATAAGACCTTTGTACTTTACTTAAGACAAATTGTCCAAACAATATCTTCTATAATAAAATGAAAGTGCTCATTAAACTCTACACACTTGTCCTTCTCAAGCTCCAAGACTGGAGTCACACATTTGTTGCATTTAGCATGCATTGACGAACACAAAATGCACGTTACTTGACGTGCTATGCTTTTTTAATTATTTATTTTTAACATTGCATTGATGTGTATTTGTTTGGGTCTGTATTGCTAGATTAAAAGGCAAAGTTCACCAACAATTCGGATAAATGGGTGTATCATGAAACATTGTCCAAAACGTAAACTTTGCTTTTAATAATCATAAGTTATTACCTTGGACAGCACTAAAAACAAGAATAGAATTCAAAGAGCAACAGTCTTGCGTATTAAAGAGCAGCAAAATTAGCTGCCAGCTCAGGGTCAATTTAAGCGCATTTCCATATTTGCAGAAAAATTGGGATACCACCTACTTTGTAATTTTTACATGTTCCCATCTACAGAGCATAACTTTAAAAAAAAAAATAGAAATGGCTTCCTTTAATTCTTACATCTTATGCCTCCCCTCTATGTAATGTAAGGAATTGTGTTTGCCATAAACCCCATGTACACTGTGCTGGCAGATTTATCAGTTGTAAATTACATGTGCAAAACTGTCTGCCCTAACAAAGCGTTAAAGATTTCGAGTAACGCCAAAAAAAAAAACTGGGAAAAAAAACCCTCACCCCTAGGCCTAGCATTCTTCCCAGCCTGTCAGGCTGCCATCGATTGTGATATCCCAAGAGATAGTAAGAAATAATTTTGCCAGCTGCAGAACTGAATTCCTGAGCCACCAGGCAAGGGAAAGCCCAGGTCATTGGTGTCAGGCAAATCTATTTGTCCAGTGGCTAAACAACTTGATCCCACAATGACAGGATGTGGAGTTGAAAAGCTCTGGAATTAAACTGGGCAAAAAGGATTGCTTCAAAAGGAGGCTACTATCAGCATCATGGATCTTATGGAAAAGTGAAAAGTTGGTCGCCTCTTGGACAGAAAAGTCTTAGTCTTGGAACAGAAATACCGAAGATTTCTTGTGGAAGAAAAACTATAGCTTGAGCTGTGTCCAGCATTAGACCCAAATACTCCAAGCAAAGAGCTGGCTCCAATAGTCTACTGCACGTTTAGAATCCAACCGGAAATGAGACCCATTGATGGTCAGGATATGTGGCAACTGTTCCCTCAACAGGAGGTTGTCCAGGTATCCCACAATGGAGATGCCCTGGGAGCATAACAAGGCAATCAAGGGGCTAGCACCTTGGTGAATACAGGGGGGAGAATAGGTGCAGATAACAGACCTAGTAGGAGGGCCATGAACAAGAAGTGCTGAAGACCCACAGGAAAACAAATTTCTTATGTGCTGGAAAAATAGGGACATGCAAGCACAGATCCATTATATTTACAGAAGCCATAAAGTCTCCCTGGTCCACATATCTGGTGGATTCCATACAAAATCTTAAGGACTGAATGAAGACATTCAGGTTCAGGATCCAAGATGAAGTTCAAGCAATTTTTATTCTAACTGGCTTGATAACTACTTGCTCCAGAAAAGCCTCAAGGGTGGCCTGGATAACTGATAATCTGAGCTTTAAACACAGGAATGTTAGAAAACATGCAGTGGGAATGGGATTGGGAGCAGCACTTGAAACCACTTTCTGCACTCCAAAATCTGAGAAGCTGTCTGTCCAAATGTCTAAAGACTAAGACACCCTTCCTCCCACTTTGTATAGCGGGGTGCACCCCTGCATGGCTAAGAGGACTTCTGCAGGTTAGATGGATTTTTTTTTTTTTTAGGGGCCCAGATTTAAGGTGAAACTGGGTTCCTATCTTAAGTTCTGCCCTAGAGGCTGAACAAAATTAACAATTTTTTGCCGCAGAGGGGCAAGAGTCATTATTCCAGGCATTGGGGATTAGGCTTCTTTTGCTAGGATAGATTAGAACTAGAGGTGCGCCAAAATGAAAATTTCAATTCTGAAACGAAACCAAAAGAAAAATATGTCAGGCCGAAACCGAAAATGTATTTTTTTTATTTTAACTTTTTCAAATGTTTTTAAAATATGTTTATTTTTTAAATAATAAGATTTTATTTACATTTTCAAAATACAAAGTACAAAAATACAAGAATACAGAGAAACATAATACAGACACGTCCGATCATCCACCTAGTCCCATCGTATGCAGTCATATTCCATTTCTTTAAAACATGTGCAGTGGGTAGATATGCATATGCTCTCTCAACTAATACTCCGCAGACGCATGTAATGTAGTGGGGCTGTCGCACATATCCAAAGGCATGCACCTTATTTTGTGAGGATACGGCCGTGTTGCATCCCAACGGACCAGACAACATACGACACCATACAATAACAAACGGGGGTTAAGCACACACGGGACTCACAACTGGGGGGAAAGGGACATACAGGGATGGACATCACAGGGAAAACACAGGGGAGAGGGGAGGCTCCATCGAATCTAGCATTCCAGGTAGGACCGCAGGGGCATTAGGTAGTTGCAGTAGAGACAGTATCCCAGCGCCTGCCCAGCAGGAGAAACCCGGACCCTTTATAAGGCCAGGAAATCCCCCGTAGCCATGTAGATAATCCAAGGGGCCCATAGTACTGCACATTTCGCCTGACGCTCATGTAATGAAGCCGTCAGTTCCTCATAACGCATAATCAAACACAACTCAGCAACCCATTCCTGCACGGTCGGGGTGACCACCATGTTCCAGTGGCGGGGTACAATGTTGCATGCCGCCGCCAGGAAGAAACGGAGCAAGTCCTTAACTGAAGCCAGGGAGCCAGGCAGAATCGAGAGAAGTGCTATTTTAGGGGTCGGTTCCCATGACCTGATTGTAATGTGGAAGACCCGAGTCCACAGGGGTGCCAGTAAGGGGCAGCACCACCATATGTGTAGGAGGGTTCCCTCCGCGTCCAGACACCTCCAACAGGAGGGAGACCTATCGGGGAATATTCTATGTAAGAGGGTCGGGCAGCGATACATGCGCGTCAAGATTTTATAGCCCTTTTCCTGGGCTGAGCTAGCCCCTGAGAGTTTATGGGTGACCACGCATGAAGTTCGGATTTCCTCATCGGTAAGTATGACATCAAAGTCTGATTCCCATCTGGAATCTCATTGCAAGTAGTTGACGGTACAGTAGGGAGATAACATGAGTGGGTGGATCTTTCTGACAACAGAGTGATTCAAACCAGGTAAGGGGGCTTTGCAGGGCGGTCCGGTCTCTCCTAGCGGTGTAGAATGCTCGTAGCTGAAAGTAGAGCAACCACGTTCCAGGCGTATGCGGACGCTCTGCAAGTAGAGTAACCAGGGGTTTCAGGTGCGGTCCTGTGAGGGCCTTGGCCAAAGGCGAGGGTGCAGCGGAGGACCAGCAGAGGAAGCTGGATGAGGTACATCCCGGCTGAAATGAGTGAGGCGCGCGGCATAGTAGTAAGTTTTCAAATCGGGTAAAGCTAAGCCCCCTGATTCCTTTGCGCGGACCAGAATGTTATAGGCCAGTCGCAGGCGCTTACCGCTCCAAATGAACCGAAGTAGCACTGTGCGCAATTGACGGAAGAACGGGGCTGGCAAGGTAATGGAGGCTGGTAATGGTGCTGGCAAGGATGGAAAACCAACCCGGGGTTGGATAAGTAGAGGAGAACATCGTCCGCGTACAGTCCGAGCTTGTAGTGGTGGTCCCGTACGCAGATTCCCTGGATGGAATGATTGAGCCGAATGGCCTCCGCAAGATGTTCCATTGCCAGGATGTACAGATACGGGGATAATTGGCATCCCTGCCTGGTTCCGTTATGAATGGAGAACGGAGAGGATAGGGAGCCATTAACCCGTTCCAGCTAAGGCGATCGAACGCCTTTTCCGCGTCAACTGATAGGAGGCACATAGGGAGGCCGGTGGATTTAGCATGGCGCATGAATGTTAACGTATTGATCGTATTATCTCTGGCCTCGCGAAACGGTACAAAGCCCACCTGATCCATATGGATAAGGGACGGAACGTAGTGGCCTAGGCGGTTAGCAAGGAGCTTAGCGTAAAGCTTAAGATCCACATTGATAAGGGAGATCGGGCGGTAACTAGAACAGAGTGTCAAATCCTTGTCGGCTTTAGGGATGATGGTGATATGTGCTTCCTGCGACTGGCGGGTGAAGGGGCAGTCCGCTGAGATGGCATTAAAGGTGGTGTGGAGCAGGGGGGCTACGAGGTACTGAAAATATTTATAGAAGGCACCAGTAAAACCATCTGGCCCGGGGCTTTTCCCAGAGGGAAGTCCCTTAATAGCGCCCGTAACCTCCTCGAGGGAGAAAGGTTCCCCCAGGAGGCCCACAGCAGCAGCCGGAATGGTAGGGAGTGGGGTGGAAGCTATATATGAGGCCACTCGTTCCGGGGGGTCCGAGGTCGGGGAGGAAGCCCCTGAGGCAGGCAGGTTGTACAAGTCGGCGTAGTAGGCTTGGAACGCTTGCGCTATCTGATCAGTACTGTGAACCACCCGAGCATCTTTCGTCTGTATTTTAGGGACGTATTTGCGTGTAAGTTGCGTCCGTATGGAGCGAGCCAACAGACGTCCGCACTTATCTCCATGCTCATATAAGGATCTGCGCAAAGACTCCCTATACTTAAGGGAGCTTAGATCCAGGAGGGATCGAAGCTGAGAAAGTTTCTGCTCTAATTCCAGCAAGACTGAGGTAGCGCGTGCAGACTTATGTTGAAGTTCTAGCATGTGGATGTCGCTCAACAGTGTAGGGATATCTTTCGAGCGCTTTTTTCATGCGAGTGGCATGGGAAATAAGGACACCCCTGAGCAGGCACTTTAAGGCTTCCCATTTAACCTGCGCGGCGGTAGTGTCTACGGCATGCGTGGCAATGAAGGTAGTGATCGCGGACTTGACAGCATCTACCGTTACGGGATCGCGTAGCAGGGTTTCGTTGAGGCGCCACGTGTAAGAACGGGGGGGCTGCCCTGGGAGACAGAGAGACAGGATAGTGATCTGACCACACCTGGGAATCAATCGTTGCGTGGGGGTTCCACGAGAGGAGATGATGGGAGGTCAAGAAGTAGTCAATACGACTATGGGAGCAGTGGGGGAAGGAGTAAAAGGTAATCACGCACGGAAGGGTTTAGTATCTGCCATATGTCCACCAGCTGGAGACGGTGCAGAAGGGCCCGAAGCCGATTCAGTTGTGACAGAGAAACAGCGGATCTCCCCGAGGAAGAGTCCAATCGGGGACCCAAGGGAAAATTAACGTCACCGCCCACTACTATATAGCCCTCCGCAAACGTCTTCAGCCGGCGGAGTATGGACAGGAAGGCAGGCAATGGGGATTGGTTAGGCAAGTAGACATTAACAAACGTGAAGGTCTTGTGGAAGAGGGTCCCTTTCAGGAAGAGGTACCTCCCACTGGGGTCCCGCTCAAACTGCAGGAGTTGGAAAGGCATAGTG
Organism: Nanorana parkeri; assembly: GCF_000935625.1. Taxonomy (NCBI): domain Eukaryota; kingdom Metazoa; phylum Chordata; class Amphibia; order Anura; family Dicroglossidae; genus Nanorana; species Nanorana parkeri. Next base: position 877,448 of record NW_017306909.1, read on the forward strand.
GAATTGAAGCATATGGCCACCCCCTTGGATTTAGACATGGTGTTATTACTGGTATATACCAGGGGATAATAGCGAGAAGACAAGTGTGGGGCCACTGGGTCTTTAAAGTGGGTCTCCTGTAGGAAGAGCACCTGGGCACGTCTCTTATGCATGGAGTAGGCAAGTTGCGAGCGTTTAAATGGCTCATTTAGTCCCTGAACATTCAGGGAAACAAATGTCTCTGGCAGCATAGGATATCCAACCACACAACAGCCAACCCAAGATTGCAGTCCGGAGGAGCGGCAGGCACACAAAGGGAGGAAGGCAGGAGGCACGTAAACAAAAAACAGAGGAAGGGGGGAAGGAAGATCCACACATCAGGGGAGGACTGATATGACAACACACACAAACAACCTAAGGGGAAGAACCGAGTCTTCCATTGGGCACAGCAGGGTACACCAACCCAGCTGGCTAGCCTATGGGGGGTGGCAACAGGTTTTACTCCAACTTCAGAACCGGGCATCGCAATAAACAAAACATCAGTGGTAGTCATTCAACAGGAAGTGCCAAAAATGTAAACACAATGGAACTATCGTCCCGTAAACAAAACCGCAACATGAATGGCATAAGGCAACAATTGTAAACCTAGGTACGACCAGTACCTGTGAGGATCAACCAACGCCCACTGGGGAGGGAGGAGGGGATCAGAAGAGGGCGAGTAGGCATTGGTCGGGGGTTGGGGTGTGGGGAGGGAAGCAGGACATGGATTGATATTCAGACATCCCGTGGTTGTGGGATGCACCTGGATCCGGGATTAGTTCAGGATGCAGCTCTTCACCCCTCCC
>NW_017306909.1:878825-882393 GCF_000935625.1 Nanorana parkeri
GGGGTGGAGAGGGAAGGAGGGGGAAGGGAGGGGTGGAGAGGGAAGGAGGGGGAAGGGAGGGGTGGAGAGGGAAGGAGGGGGAAGGGAGGGGTGGGGAGGGAAGGAGGGGGAGATACATCACCCGTTGGTCAATCCCCAGCGTCACATGGAGGCTTGAGGTAAAGGCAGAGTCTCGTAGCTGAAGAAGGCCCCAAGTGGACGTGCAGTGTTCTTCTGCAACAGGTGTACAAGTGATAGGGGGTATGCAGCAAAGGCAGGTGCAGGGCCAACCACGGGGTCATCCCTGAGATGGTCCACCATTCAAAAATAAACCTCCAGGAGTAGTATAGATAGAAAGGCAGTGCTGTGGTAGAAAGAGTGTTGAAGTGTGGGCAGAGTCCATTTCCAGTAGTCCACCGCCAGCCACTAGAGCAGCACATACTGGGGGGAGTGATGCCCCCGAATATCCAGGTGTAGGGAAAAGGTACGGGCAGTAAAACTTCCCAAGGTAGGCACATCAGGGCGAAGAGATCCTCAAGTAAGGCAAACTCTTAAGCGTCGAGCTGTATCCCTTAGGGCAGGGAGCTGCGTGCAGCAGGATCCCTCCTGGATTTCTTTGAGTGGGACACTGTAGACCACTGGGGAAGCGATGGTACCTCAGGGAATATAGGAGCCGGGGGATCCGGCCAGGAATCCAGAACCAGAGGATGTAATTCCAGCGGCAGCCAGAAAGTCCGCCAAATCAGTCGGGGAACGCAGGATCACCAGGCGGCCATTTTGTCTCACCGACAGATGGAATGGATAACCCCACCTGTAGGGCATGTGGAGCTCCCGAAGCAGGGCGGTCAGAGGTCATAGAGCCCTGCGGCGAGCCATGGTGCGGGGTGACAGATCCGGAAAAAAGGTTATGGTAGCTCCGTCAAAGTCAAGCGATCCACGCTCTCGGGCTTTGGCCATGATTTCCTCCCTCTGCTTGTAGAAGTGGACCCGGCACAGCACGTCCCTGGGCTGTTGTGCAGAGGGGTTCCGAAAGCCGGCCACCCGGTGAACACTATCGAGGTCGATAGGCTCCTTCGCCCTCCTGCCAAGCAACGAGTTAGAAATACCTCGGATGGTGGGCTCCAGGTCCTTGGATTTAGACATGGTGTTATTACTGGTATATACCAGGGGATAATCGTACCCATTGCCTCTGGCAGGCCGCGGTTACGCACATTGTGCCTCCTGTTCCTGTCTTCTGCGTCGTCCATGTACATCCAGATAGCCTGCAGCATTTTATGCTGTGTCACAGCAGTAGCTTGTAGGGCCGTGATGGCTGTGCGGTGTGTGTCCACGTGGAGATCCAGTGTCCAGTCGGCCATGGACCCCTTTAATCGCTTCATGGAGGCCCGCCACATCTTCTAGATGCACGTGCTCAAAGCAGGTAAATGGTGCCTCCATGTCCCTCTTAGAGGGGAGGTGATCCAGCAGGTGTTGCATGTCACCGGGGGAGCCACCTGGGACCGAGTCCTCATCAGATGTGGCCTCCGCTTGGTCAGGACGGGCAACAGATCAGCCGGCTGTGAGGTATGCGAGTCTGGGGAGGCCGGGGAGTCCCCATGCGTCTCCGCCATGCGGCCTGCGGAGCCGGCCGCTCATGTGGTTACCGGAGTCGCAAAGAAGCTGTTAATCGCGGCTCTCTGGTTCCGCGAGCGGTCCGGTTTGGAGCCCTGGGATTTCTTACCCCGTTTGGATCCCATTGTGAGCGGTGGGACGGCCGGTAGCGGCACTTTTTAGCACGATGCCCGGTTCACAGCAGCGGAGCTAAGGACAGACACGTCCAGCTGCGGCCATTGGCAAGCTCCGCCCAAATGTTTCTTTTTTAAACTTCATTTTTTATATTTATTCATTTTTTTATTAAATATTTTTATTTTTTACTTTTAGGGGCTTTGGGGAAACAGACCCCTGATATTTCTCTTAAAATAGAAAAAGAGATTGAGGACACAAGAGTCCTCAATCTCTTTTTCTGCATCCCCCGTTATAAATGAACTGGAATCCTCTATACTGAGTGTTCATGGCCATTCATAACATGGGCACATAGTACAGGTGAAACTCGATTAGAATATCGTGCAAAGTTCATTTATTTCACTAATGCAACTTAAAATGTGAAACTAATATATGAGATAGACTCATTACATGCAAAGCAAGATAATTCAAGCCGTGATTTGTCATAATTGTGATGATTATGGCTTACAGCTCATGAAAACCCCACAACCCCAAATCCACAACCTCAAAAAAGTAGATTATTACATGCAATCAATAAAACAAGGATTGTACATAGAACAATATCTGACCTCTGAAAAGTACAAGCATGCATATGTACTCAGTACTTGGTTTGGGCCCCTTTTGCAGCACTTACTGCAATTACTTTTGCACGATATTCTAATTATTCGAGTTTCACCTGTATGGCTACTATAACCACAATCATGCATAGGAGGCGATGTAGATCACTTCCCATTCATTCATAATTGAGGATATAGTTAACATACTATGTCCTCAAATATTTACACACACTCCGCGATCACTAATAGCTGAGTGTTTGTACCGCTCTCCTTCCTGACACGCCGTCACAGGAGGCTGAGCGAGCAGAGCTAAGCCTGCTGCGACAGCGCAGGTCATAATCGCCCACAGCGCTCTGCGAGAGGAGGCTGAGCGGTGTGGGAGGAGAGACGCTGGCCGTTCACAGCGCTCACCTCCCACAGCGCTTGGCAGCCTGTCACAGTTTCTCTCCTCCCAGCTGGGACACAGAGCAGCGACCAGCGGGGAAGAGAGAATAGGATGCACCGCTGTATCGGCCAGAAAATGGCACTTTCGGCATAATGCCAAAAGTGCAATTTTCGGCCGATATGTTTTGGTGGCCAATATATCGGTGCATCCCGAATTAGAACTCTTTCCTCCAGTAACCTCTTTGATGAGAGTGCCCAAGGCAGCTTTGAAGAGACTATCACTCGAAGAGTATCTGCAGAAAAGCTTTTTACTAGTCTGTTCCACAGCCTAATAGACTAATACAGGTAATAGTACCTCAGACATCCACTAACCAATCTACACAGTAGTGCAGGAACTTAAACTGTGTCAAGTCCTGTAGAACACTAGAGTCGGTCGGCAACGGTTAGTGGAACGTGAGCCAAAAGAAACCAGATACAGTGGGACTTGCTCCCCTTATGTTTGTGATTTAACATCTGTCTGCAAACAAGAACAATTTATCCCTAATACTAGGTAAAAACCCTGAGCAGTTTCAAACCAACTGCAGAGAGCAGCAAAGGTTGAAATGGCTGGATATGAACACTCGAGGCAACAGCAAAAGGGCTAACCAAGGTGAAAACGTATTTGATAATGGCACCCAACTGTCACAATAAATTAAAGTAGCCCATGCTGCTTAGCCTACTCATAATTGAGTCTTCAGATCATCAGAGACTGTCACAATAGAGGCTGTGCACCAGCTTTAGACCTGGAAAGAAGTGCACAGGGGCTGAGGGCTTGTTCACACCAATTGTGTGTTCAAGAGCGGTAGCTGCTGGAACGCACCACAATGGCTCACAAAACTTTCCCCCCC
>NW_017306909.1:882704-885080 GCF_000935625.1 Nanorana parkeri
CCAAAGGCCCCAAAAACTTTCCCCCCCCCCCCCTCCGCGCTTTCTGGGGCGGGAGGGGGCATGGCGGTGCATTGAAGTCAATGGCTGCATGCTCTATTTTTTGCGTTTGCAGCGGAACAGAACACAGGCAATGTTTTGCTACGCTTTCGATCGCACTGCGGGCGGGGGCGTGGCTGCGGTGCCATTGACTTCAATGCACCATTGATTTTATTTGATAAAATTGTGCTCATATTAGACAGTTTAACTATATCACATAAATGGAGGTGGATACAAATGATAAATAACAAAATTCCTAGCACAAAATGCAGGTGCCAGGTTTGAACTCTCCTTAGTCACAAGGGGAGCTTGGCTTATTAACTTGATGACAGACTAAGACCTGGTGCCACACGTCATGAGGTGGTAAATGGAGGAAACCGTAGCCAGAGGTTTGTAGTTAACTCGAAAAGTAAGCAGCAAAGGGAAAATAACACACCTAAGAGTATAGCCTCTAAGCACAGCAGCTGACAATGCATGTAAAGCAAATGCCATACCTCAACGGTACAGCCAACCAATATATAATTCTTGGCTGATTTACCTAACTCTATAAACAAAACATTTTTGAAAGCAAACCTAAGAATTCTGAATTATAAAAATCAAATTGTACAAATGAACCCTGAATGAACCAGTCAATTTAAAAAGGCATTTAAACCACTTGAAGACCTGGGTGTTATACCCCCTTCTTGTCCAGGCCATTTTTCCCCTATTCAGCGCTGCAGTACTTTGACTTTTATTCAGTCATGCAATGCCATACCAGAGCTTTCTTTTGCACATCATCTTTCTTCATAAATGTAGGCCAAAATGTATTCTGCTGCATTTATTTCGTTTAAAAAAAAAAAAAGTGCATATTACAATGTGTGAAATTTATACAGTCCACACCCTGGTGGCCTGACTGCTCATCATTTCCTGAGGCCCTAAAATGCCAGGACAGAACACCCACAAAATTACCCCAATTTGGAAAGAAGATACCCCAAGGCATTTGAAAAGATGCATGGTAAGTGTTTACAAGTTTAATTTTTTTTGGGTACAAGCCATTGGAAAATGATTTTTTTACACAACATTGTAAGTTAATAAGATATATCTAATACAGCATAGCATGGGCACACTAAGAACTATACCACAAAATCTCAAGAGCATGGGGATATCACATATGTAAGATTTGTTTTGCTGCCTAGCCACATTTTAGGGGCCCAAACTCCAAGGAGTACCTTGAGGTTTTAAATAGGCATACATTGTGCTCATGTTTTTCTGACTACGTTTTGGACCACTTCCATTACAACTACCAGTCACATTTGTGGAGGCCCAGAAAATGACACCATTTGGAAAGCAAAGCAGACACCCAGGATATTTGATGAAAGGCATGCTGAGTCTTTTAAGATTTCATTTTTTAGATTTTTTTTTGTAATACAAAGTAGTAAATGTATGCAATATTACTAACACACAGCATATACAATCTTAGGATTACACCCCAAAACACATTCTGCTACTCCAGAGTATGGGGATATCACACATGAGACTTTTTGCAACCTAGCCACAAAGAGGTCCAAAATCCAAGGAGCACCTTGATGCTTTCAAGTGGCATAAATTACACATCGCATTCATTGACTTGCCATCACATTTTTGGAGGCCCTATAGTGCCAAGACAGTAGAAACACCAACAAAATTACTCCACTTTGGAAAGCAGATACCCCAAGGTATTTAATGGGAGGCATGGTGAGTTTTTTTAAAGATAATTTTGCCACACTTTTAGAAAATGGAAAAATATTTTTTCCTACTCAAAAGTTGTCAATGTTTAGAATATATCTAACATATACAGGGCTCGAAAAATCCACTCGTCTGCGACGAGCAGAAGGTGGAGCCGACAAGCAGCTTCCCGGGCGGCCGTTGTAATTACACGGCCGGCCGATTTACAGTCAAGCGATCGAGCGTCTCTAGAGACGCTCGATCGCTTGTATCAGAAGCTGTCACTGCCATTGCCGGTCCCGAAATCTGCTGTGCCCGATGCGGCCGGGACCGGCACGGCTCTGTGACAGGAGATCAAAGGGAGTTCAGTATACGAACTCCCTTTGATCTCCTCTCAGTCCCCGAATGCAGGAAGTGATGTAGATTAATTAAACGCACGTTTGACACGCGTTTTGTGGGCTGCAAATCGTGGTTAAAACATGCACTGCAAAAAGTGCGTCATACACGCATATTTCGACCGCCTAGGTGGGAACCCAGTCTAAAGGAGAACTATGAGGCGTGTGCTTTTCACTCACCTCATAGTTCAAGCCGATCTGTGACAATGAGACTGTCACAGGTCGGCTCAGTCGATCGGGAAGTGCGCGACAAAACACCGGC
>NW_017306909.1:885195-895480 GCF_000935625.1 Nanorana parkeri
AGCCAGCTGTCACTCACGCAGCTGGGCGGATCCAGACATAATTGTCGGGATCCGCTTCAGCGTCTCAGTATACCGCGAACTACAGCTTGCGGTATACTGAGCTTAGGGTGATGGGAGGACGCTAATTTGTGTCCTGCCGTTACCCTAAGGAGAACTATGGGGAAAAGCCCTGACCCCATAGTTCTCCTTTAATCACTGATAACACTAAACTGATGAACAGTAAAAGTGTTTTAATCGTCACCTACGGGCGTTTTTTGCGATTTTTGCGGGTGCACGCAATTTAAGGCTTGACATGTTTGGTGTCTATTTACCTGACGTGACCTGACTTATGTTTTACTAAAAATATGGGTAAGAATAAATGTTTTATAGCATAACGTAGGGAAACTTTGTTTTTTTTACATTTATGGTACTTTTTTAATTATATAGTAAAAAAACAAAATACCCCCCGTGGTGATTATATACCTCCAAAAGAAAGCTGTCTGTCCCCAAACTTTTTTAACATAAATTGCAAGGCTATAGTCCGGTCATGCTGACTGGTGAAATTTTTGACTGACTGGTGAGACACCATCAAATTTTTCAAGCCCTGAACATATAGCATATACATCCTAGAATTACATACCAAAACTCATTCGTCTACTACTCCAGAGTATGGGGATACCACATTTGTGAGACTTTTTTGCAGCTTAGCCACATAGGAGGGGCCCATTCCAAAGAGCACCATGAGGCCTACAAGGGGCATAAATTACGCATCTAATTATCTAAAGGAAGCTGAAGGGTAAACGAAACAGTACCCGTGGTTCCAGAAGTGCAGTTGTCTGCAGAGGATGGCTGGGACTAGTGTTTAGGCTGGAAAATGGTCATTGGGACATGCAGGTGGGTCACAAAGTGTCAGAGATGGTGTGAGTATGCTAGCCAAGGTCATTTCAGGTGGCAGATGGACATGGTCAGTATGCAGGCAAAGGATCAGTCCAGGCACCAGGCAGAAACGTGGTTGATAAACAATCCTAGGTCAGTTCAAGCGGCAGGCAGAGACATGGTCAGAATGCAGGCCAAGGTCCGTTAAAGCAGCAAGGGTCAGTTCGGGTCAGGTAAGGACAAGGGACAGTTGGAGCCAGCTCTTCCTGCAGATTCATAAATCACAAATGAATTATACATAGCAAATTGGAAAAAATTGATTGAAACTTTTTTGTACCAGTGCTTTGATCTTCTGGTTGCCAAGTAGGGCTGCATCATCTGGTCATTATAATCTACAACACCCATATGCAGAATATATTTGTGGATACAGAGGTTTTGGGAACACACCAGAATGTTCCTGAACTTCTACTGGAGGTATCTGGGTAGATAAAAGGACATAAAACATCCCGTTTGTCTTTCCATTTGAGGGCTAAAAGTTCCTCATTCCTTAAACTGGCTGACTGCGTGCGATTTGGTCGCATTGCATCACAGTCTGGAGATTGTTTTAGGAAGAGATGCGTGAACAGGGGCATATTTGTATAAAAATTGTCCACATAGAGATGGCATCCCTGATGGAATAAGGCTGACATTAGGTCCAACACAATTTTTCCACTGCTTCCCAAAATCGACATCCAGCCAACCGCCCCCCCCATGGCTATCTCTCCCTCCATGCACACAAAAAGCGTGTGTAGCCAGTTCTAAAAAATGTCACCCCATATCCGACATGTTTACTGGGAAATTCATTTTTTAGCAAGCCTGCCCGTAAAATGTGCGAGGAACTCGAAGCAGATATTTTGCTCGGGGGTATATATTACTGAAAATGTTGTGGAACAAAATTGATGAGTACCCTTATTTTTTGGAGACTATGATATGTGGGAGCACTTCTAGGAGGGGAAGTTGAATTGTTACAGAAATGAAGAAATCTCTTGATTTTAGAACTATTCCTGGACATGGTATCAGAATATTGGGGCACGTGGTGGATTGGGTGCGTAGACCAGTATGAATGAAGTTAATTTTTTATGGTGAGTCCCATGTACAACGTTGGGCCGAGAAAGGTTTTAATTCAGAAAAGTCTCCACTCAAATGGTCTTGTATAACAGGAATAGGGATTGCTTACAATAAATTGTTGGTAAAGATTTGTTTGGTCCACAATTAAAATTGAAAAGTTCAGTAAAATACCAAAAAAATTGGATAGGTGTGAAATTCTCAGTCTCAACCTGAACTCCTGAATGGGCAGTAAATGGGGAGGGATGACAGGTGTTAATTTAGTAGGGGGTAGCCACAATGGTTTTGAAAGTGCCTCTGGCACACTAGTATGTGCTCTCTGGGGCCTATTTATTTGTGGCTGATGTTGTATTACTCCACTACTGGTGCTTTTCCAACTTCATGGGGATGCACTGCAGTGCTGGTGCTAACCTGATGAATTTAATCTGGATGTTCGATGAATGGCACAGCAGGTGTGGCTCTTTTAGCTGGGGCAACTTCATCTTCCGAATCAGAGGTGGATACTGATCCCGCGGCTTTCAACAGGTTCATACTCTGATCCTGAATCTGACTGAGGTTTCTCCATCACTCTCATCAGTCACACTTATTGTGAATTTTAAACGCCTAGTGTAGAATTGTTTGACAGTTACTTTCCTTGTACTTACAAAGCTGGATGACAAATGGCACTTCTGCTGCCTGGTGATCAGGACATTGGTTGTGGCTTCAACAGTACCTACTGACACTGTACTGGTACTACTGGCAATCAGGATACTGGTTGCAAAAAAGTAACTGCTGACACACACACACCATATGTTCTATGGGAGTGGTCGTGATTTTGGGGAATTATGGCTTCAAGAGCGCTCGCTCTCTCTCTCTCGTGTACCCAACTCCCTTTGATCTCCTGTCACAGAGCGGCCGCACCGTGCACAGCGGGTCTCGGGACCAGCAATGGCAGTGACAGTGGTGGCCAATACAAGTGATCGGGAAGCTGGCTCTATGCTCCCTCCACCAGGGAGCATGGAGCTGGCTTCCCGGCCAATCAGGAAGCTGGGGAGCAGGTACCTACTTGCCTCCTTCCTGATCGGCCCAGGAAGCCAACTTCATGCTCCCTCGTCACTTGGTGATGGAGCCAGAAGCCGGACGGAGAGTCATTACTCACCCCCTAGCTTTCTGAATGGGCAGAAAGCCAGCTCCATGCTTTGTCACCTGGTGATGAGGGAGCAGGGATACAGCTTACCGGCTTATCAGGAACATGGGCGGTGAGTCATTACCGGCCACCTGGCTTCCTTAATGGAACTTCTGGTATCAGTATTGGCGAGTACCGAAAAAAATGATATCTCTGCATTCCTACAAATTGGTAAACAAAATGTCAGATTGTAATCCATCATGGGAGCAAACTTGTAGCTTTACAACACACACACACAAACCATGGGGAACAAAAGAAGCCACCCTTCAGAAGGAAGGACAGTGTCAGCAACAATCCAGAGAGGATTTGAGGATCTACAGCCGAGTGATACACAAATATGATCTGTTTTTGTTAATGGTAAGGCATTTGAATGCATTTTTAAGATTTAGTGTCACTTTAAACCTCTTTATAGAACATACACATTTAATCCAGCTGGCTAACACAGATTTGCAGACATTATGAAAGGCTCTATGAAAATGTTGTATTAAGTGTACTTAAATAAGTTCAAAGCCTATAAATACTCATAGATATAAACAAAGATGTATTCTACTGCACAACAACTAATAGGTCTTTGTGGCAAATCTGATTTTTATCAGGTGATAAATATGCATCAGTTCTGACAGAAGCATAGGATTCCAGCAGAGCTGCTAATTTAGTGTTTCAGTTTACTGTTGACAGATTTGTAATTACTTTATAAAACAAGAGCTCAGCATCTCAAAGTCTACTTATAACTGTTTTTTTTGTTTTTTTTTAAATGCCACCCTGGTCACAAACAAGTATTGAATTAGTTTAAAACCCTCAAACTATACATGGTCATATGTTCCCTTTGGATCAGCTCAATAGGAATTGTCTATGTCAGTGGTTCTCAACCTGTGTAACCTCAGGACCCACATTTGGTCGCAACCCAAGCCGCACTGCGCGCGCACACATTCTCATACACACTCCCAAAAAATTATATATTTTTTTTCTATTTTTTATTTTAAGATTCACCGAGTCTCCCTACCTTGAGAACTGGAGTGTATCATTAGTTTGTATAAATGTTTTATAGCATAACGTAGGGAAACTTTGTTTTTTTTACATTTATGGTACTTTTTTAATTATATAGTAAAAAAACAAAATACCCCCCGTGGTGATTATATACCTCCAAAAGAAAGCTGTCTGTCCCCAAACTTTTTTAACATAAATTGCAAGGCTATAGTCCGGTCATGCTGACTGGTGAAATTTTTGACTGACTGGTGAGACACCATCAAATTTTTCAAGCCCTGAACATATAGCATATACATCCTAGAATTACATACCAAAACTCATTCTTCTACTACTCCAGAGTATGGGGATACCACATTTGTGAGACTTTTTTGCAGCTTAGCCACATAGGAGGGGCCCATTCCAAAGAGCACCATGAGGCCTACAAGGGGCATAAATTACGCATCTAATTATCTAAAGGAAGCTGAAGGGTAAACGAAACAGTACCCGTGGTTCCAGAAGTGCAGTTGTCTGCAGAGGATGGCTGGGACTAGTGTTTAGGCTGGAAAATGGTCATTGGGACATGCAGGTGGGTCACAAAGTGTCAGAGATGGTGTGAGTATGCTAGCCAAGGTCATTTCAGGTGGCAGATGGACATGGTCAGTATGCAGGCAAAGGATCAGTCCAGGCACCAGGCAGAAACGTGGTTGATAAACAATCCTAGGTCAGTTCAAGCGGCAGGCAGAGACATGGTCAGAATGCAGGCCAAGGTCCGTTAAAGCAGCAAGGGTCAGTTCGGGTCAGGTAAGGACAAGGGACAGTTGGAGCCAGCTCTTCCTGCAGATTCATAAATCACAAATGAATTATACATAGCAAATTGGAAAAAATTGATTGAAACTTTTTTGTACCAGTGCTTTGATCTTCTGGTTGCCAAGTAGGGCTGCATCATCTGGTCATTATAATCTACAACACCCATATGCAGAATATATTTGTGGATACAGAGGTTTTGGGAACACACCAGAATGTTCCTGAACTTCTACTGGAGGTATCTGGGTAGATAAAAGGACATAAAACATCCCGTTTGTCTTTCCATTTGAGGGCTAAAAGTTCCTCATTCCTTAAACTGGCTGACTGCGTGCGATTTGGTCGCATTGCATCACAGTCTGGAGATTGTTTTAGGAAGAGATGCGTGAACAGGGGCATATTTGTATAAAAATTGTCCACATAGAGATGGCATCCCTGATGGAATAAGGCTGACATTAGGTCCAACACAATTTTTCCACTGCTTCCCAAAATCGACATCCAGCCAACCGCCCCCCCCATGGCTATCTCTCCCTCCATGCACACAAAAAGCGTGTGTAGCCAGTTCTAAAAAATGTCACCCCATATCCGACATGTTTACTGGGAAATTCATTTTTTAGCAAGCCTGCCCGTAAAATGTGCGAGGAACTCGAAGCAGATATTTTGCTCGGGGGTATATATTACTGAAAATGTTGTGGAACAAAATTGATGAGTACCCTTATTTTTTGGAGACTATGATATGTGGGAGCACTTCTAGGAGGGGAAGTTGAATTGTTACAGAAATGAAGAAATCTCTTGATTTTAGAACTATTCCTGGACATGGTATCAGAATATTGGGGCACGTGGTGGATTGGGTGCGTAGACCAGTATGAATGAAGTAAATTTTTTATGGTGAGTCCCATGTACAACGTTGGGCCGAGAAAGGTTTTAATTCAGAAAAGTCTCCACTCAAATGGTCTTGTATAACAGGAATAGGGATTGCTTACAATAAATTGTTGGTAAAGATTTGTTTGGTCCACAATTAAAATTGAAAAGTTCAGTAAAATACCAAAAAAATTGGATAGGTGTGAAATTCTCAGTCTCAACCTGAACTCCTGAATGGGCAGTAAATGGGGAGGGATGACAGGTGTTAATTTAGTAGGGGGTAGCCACAATGGTTTTGAAAGTGCCTCTGGCACACTAGTATGTGCTCTCTGGGGCCTATTTATTTGTGGCTGATGTTGTATTACTCCACTACTGGTGCTTTTCCAACTTCATGGGGATGCACTGCAGTGCTGGTGCTAACCTGATGAATTTAATCTGGATGTTCGATGAATGGCACAGCAGGTGTGGCTCTTTTAGCTGGGGCAACTTCATCTTCCGAATCAGAGGTGGATACTGATCCCGCGGCTTTCAACAGGTTCATACTCTGATCCTGAATCTGACTGAGGTTTCTCCATCACTCTCATCAGTCACACTTATTGTGAATTTTAAACGCCTAGTGTAGAATTGTTTGACAGTTACTTTCCTTGTACTTACAAAGCTGGATGACAAATGGCACTTCTGCTGCCTGGTGATCAGGACATTGGTTGTGGCTTCAACAGTACCTACTGACACTGTACTGGTACTACTGGCAATCAGGATACTGGTTGCAAAAAAGTAACTGCTGACACACACACACCATATGTTCTATGGGAGTGGTCGTGATTTTGGGGAATTATGGCTTCAAGAGCGCTCGCTCTCTCTCTCTCGTGTACCCAACTCCCTTTGATCTCCTGTCACAGAGCGGCCGCACCGTGCACAGCGGGTCTCGGGACCAGCAATGGCAGTGACAGTGGTGGCCAATACAAGTGATCGGGAAGCTGGCTCTATGCTCCCTCCACCAGGGAGCATGGAGCTGGCTTCCCGGCCAATCAGGAAGCTGGGGAGCAGGTACCTACTTGCCTCCTTCCTGATCGGCCCAGGAAGCCAACTTCATGCTCCCTCGTCACTTGGTGATGGAGCCAGAAGCCGGACGGAGAGTCATTACTCACCCCCTAGCTTTCTGAATGGGCAGAAAGCCAGCTCCATGCTTTGTCACCTGGTGATGAGGGAGCAGGGATACAGCTTACCGGCTTATCAGGAACATGGGCGGTGAGTCATTACCGGCCACCTGGCTTCCTTAATGGAACTTCTGGTATCAGTATTGGCGAGTACCGAAAAAAATGATATCTCTGCATTCCTACAAATTGGTAAACAAAATGTCAGATTGTAATCCATCATGGGAGCAAACTTGTAGCTTTACAACACACACACACAAACCATGGGGAACAAAAGAAGCCACCCTTCAGAAGGAAGGACAGTGTCAGCAACAATCCAGAGAGGATTTGAGGATCTACAGCCGAGTGATACACAAATATGATCTGTTTTTGTTAATGGTAAGGCATTTGAATGCATTTTTAAGATTTAGTGTCACTTTAAACCTCTTTATAGAACATACACATTTAATCCAGCTGGCTAACACAGATTTGCAGACATTATGAAAGGCTCTATGAAAATGTTGTATTAAGTGTACTTAAATAAGTTCAAAGCCTATAAATACTCATAGATATAAACAAAGATGTATTCTACTGCACAACAACTAATAGGTCTTTGTGGCAAATCTGATTTTTATCAGGTGATAAATATGCATCAGTTCTGACAGAAGCATAGGATTCCAGCAGAGCTGCTAATTTAGTGTTTCAGTTTACTGTTGACAGATTTGTAATTACTTTATAAAACAAGAGCTCAGCATCTCAAAGTCTACTTATAACTGTTTTTTTTGTTTTTTTTTAAATGCCACCCTGGTCACAAACAAGTATTGAATTAGTTTAAAACCCTCAAACTATACATGGTCATATGTTCCCTTTGGATCAGCTCAATAGGAATTGTCTATGTCAGTGGTTCTCAACCTGTGTAACCTCAGGACCCACATTTGGTCGCAACCCAAGCCGCACTGCGCGCGCACACATTCTCATACACACTCCCAAAAAATTATATATTTTTTTTCTATTTTTTATTTTAAGATTCACCGAGTCTCCCTACCTTGAGAACTGGAGTGTATCATTAGTTTGTCCAGGGTGTGCTGTGACAGACCTACATCCATATGTGCATTGCTTGTAGTTCCCTTGTGTGTTCTGTAGAGGTGCCAGGAGCGAGAATGTGACGTCAGTCCAAGCACCTCTACAGGGCATGTGAAGGAGCTGTAAGCAATGCACGTATGGAGGGAGCTCCCTCGTGGCCATACCCCCAGCCCAGCCAACCCCAAGCTGACTCAGTGCCGGGCAGCATATTTTAAATGGCTGTTTGGCGCGAGAACTTACAGTGCTGCGCTAGGGGGAGCCTGAGGCGTGTCTCACCTAGAAAAGTGGAAGGCAAGTGGCAAACCGCTGAACATGGGGTCGTGACCCACTTCACTAGCTTCTTTGGGTTTCAAAAAGAAAAAAAAAAAGTAAAAAGAATTTAACCAGTTGACATCCGCGGTGTTAAACCCCCTTCCCATCCAGGCCATTTTTCAGTATTCAGCGCTGCGGTACTTTAACTGACATTTATTCCGTCATGCAGCGCTGTACTGAAATGATTTATTCTAAAATACTGGCTTAAAAAAAACATTTGCACAAATATTGTGCAGCAAACTGCAACTATTTTTGTTTATTATTCTACAGGGCCTTTGCTTTCTGAAAATATATAATTGGTTGAGCTGTTTTCTAGCCAAAAATTCAAATTTTATTTAAAAATGACATATTTGTCAAAAAATTATAAAGTACAAAGTAAAATCATTAGAACATTTGTTTTAATGATAATGAATGTGATACTCAAAATATAAAGTTGCCCAAAAAACACCCAAGGCAAATTAAACAAGAGCCCTCACTCTGGAGCAGGCATTAAATGCTGATTGCAGAGACCAACATCTTCATGGGGTTAACCATTATAGTTTGCAGCCACAACGCAAACAGAAAGTTATTAGCGGTTTAATTATATACATAATTCATAACAGCAATACACCAACTGCAGACGACAAGAGCCAATCATTAAATAACTGTTTCAGCTATCTGCAAGTCAAATTATCTGCTTGCTGGAAGATAAGGGGTGGTAAATGAACTTACAAGAGGAATTATAATCTTAAACTTTAACAATTGGACCATCTTTGTTGAATTTCCAAAAAGTGATTTATTAAAAGAAACATGACCCGTAGCTGGAAACAGCAGAAGCAGATCTCCATGGAGAGCGTATCTTAACACAAACACAAAAATCACCATAAAAACCTTGAGGCCCCAAACGAAAAGGTTACATCGATTAAAAGCAGAACATTATAGTATTTAAATATTCATATGGCATGACGAACAGAGTGCTGTGAAAAGCTTGAATTTTTACACATCAAAGCAGACTTGGCATTTACACTGCATATCTGTTAACTGGACAAGCCATACCAAATTTTTCAAGTGCCTAAAAATATAATAAATAAGAAAAAGCACCTGAGATGGTTCAGAATTACGAAAAAAAAACAGTAAGGCACCATAACAAGCTGAAACAGGAAGTCTGAGTCAGAATAGGAAAAAAAAGAAGAAGGTTAAAAAAAATCCGCAATCCATTATAAATCCTTTCCTTCAAGCAGCCAGACTAGAATGATTCCTTCCATTTGTCTCAAGTGAGCTTGAGCCCAGGAAGGCAACTTTGCGTACTGTAACAATCTGAAACCTCAACCTTTCCCAAATCACAGGAGACAAACTAACCACTGAAAGCTTTGAACCGTCACAAAGCCGTTCCTATTGACAGTTGCTACAATTCTCAGACAAGGAGAGAATGACAAGTTTAATGCCCAAGAGGCCATAACTGGCTACCTTGTTGTCACCCCATTATTATGTAGAACAAACATGATGAAGACCACATTTTTTTTTTAACCACAGCTGATTGAACCTTGTGATAATCGGGGCAGGATGGGGACGTCGTACGACGGTTCGATCAGACGAAAAGTTTCATCCAATGATCAAGGTGTATGGGCAGCTTAACCAGTTGACATCCGCGGTGTTAAACCCCCTTCCCATCCAGGCCATTTTTCAGTATTCAGCGCTGCGGTACTTTGACTGACATTTATTCCGTCATGCAACGCTGTACTGAAATGAATTTTATACCCTTTTTTGGGGACAGATAGAGCTTTCTTTTGGTGGTATTTATTCACCACTGGGGTTTTAATTTTTGACTACATTAAGGAAAAATTACCGAAATTTTTTTAAAAAACAGTTTCCCCTATATTAAATGATAAAACATTTATTATTACCCAATTTTTTGGTAAAATATAAAAGACGGGGTCACGTCGGGTAAAAAGACACCAAACATGTCAAGCCTTAAAATTGCGTGCGTGCGCACGAAACCTCAAGAAACGAATACCCAAAATTGGCC
>NW_017306909.1:896160-898423 GCF_000935625.1 Nanorana parkeri
GGGGGTCAAAAACTAGCACATATAGACGGTCGGCGGGCTATGGTCCCGCCGATCGTCTATATGTTTAACACCCGGTAACGGGTGTTTGCATTGGTCGGGTCTTTTCTGCCCGTGCGTGCCCGCTAGGGGGCGCGCGCGAGCAGACAAAAATGACGTCTAGCGACGGCAACCCGCCAATGCAGCAGTGCCGTCCGTCCGTTTTTTTTACAACAGGCGGACAGCAAGTGGTTAAAGCAGATAAAATTATATGACAGCTATTACAAAGTGTTTCAAGACTACACTGAGAGAAGAGTTTAGGAGGACCTGCCCAGTTGGGTGGGCCTGATTATCAGCCCACTGTGAAGACTAGGTGACTTGCAAAGCTGCAGATCTGCAATACTGAATAGCTGTCAAAGACTGATGCACTATACAAATCAGAGGAGTGGCTAAACAGGTTGATACTGAACAGGTAATACTTTAACAGGTAAAACAGTTCTCACAAATATGTATTTTAACTGTAGATGTTCAATTATAATTAATAATTGAGGTTTGGTTAAAACCGGTATCACTTCAATTTAGTGCAAACACAATTACAATTTTTTTGTAGAGAAACACGTACAGTATGTTTTCGAATATATTAGAGAAATTGAATGTTGATAACAGTAAAGATAAACAAATTACTACATGCAGGTGTGTTGCTACAAATGGCTTTTAATAAATACCCCTTAAAGTGCCATTAAACCCTCAGATTTTTTAACCTAAAACAATACTGTAATGTGTGCCTTACTGTAATCCATGGTTGTTTCACTTCTCTTTGCTGCTCTTCCTTTTAAATCTGTATCTGTTCTCATGCTGGGCAGAACTGTTTTGCCGCAGACTGCCGTGTCTCAGGAATGGATACACGATGTTTGTGTATAGGTTTGTATAGGCTTGTAACCTGAGCCAGCACTACCGGAAGAGGCACTCAGCTGCAAAGGGGAGTTCTACCCTAGCATGAGAAGATATGAGGATTTAAAAGGAAGAGCAGCAAAGAGAAGGGAAACAACCATGGATTACAGTAAGGCACACATTACAGTATTGGTTTATGTTAAAAAAATCTGAGGGTTTAATGTCACTTTAAGCAATAAAACGCACAGGTGTTTTAAATTACATACACTAAACTGTTGATGCCAAGCCACAGTTCAGCATGCTACCATCACCTGCAAGAATCACATACCGGTATATTGAAGACCATAGAATTAATTATCAACATTGAGGTGCATGGGGTGGGTAATGTAAAGCAAAGGAAACAGAATCAATAAGCCAAGCTGAAGAATAAATCGATACATACTGTATGAGGACTATTAACATTATAATGTGAAAAACCTAAGAGAAAGCCTAGAGCAGGCCTCTTAACAGCATGCGATGTGCTTCGATTAAACAGAACATGCATTCCTACTGTCAGATGCACCGAAAACAAGGCTCTGGTAGATCAGCCCAGGATAAATGAGCAATTCAATAGAAGCCAAAGCACATTAATGTTTGGTAAAACCATGTTCGCTATTTCAAATAGACAGTCAAGTATAAAATGTAAAAGGGGTTAAAACAATTAACGCCTCAGTGAGAAAGGGTTTTTTTTTTATACTGCCGAAAAGCACTTGTAATAAACACAGGATTGCTATTTGTCCTATATAATGCATCCTTTGCTGGCCTGCCTAGTATGAAATAATCAGCTCATAATGAAATGTGCTGTGTGTTGAGCCCTCTGCATTACTCTACCAGTGACCTATCCACCAGTGCCGCAACTGGAAGAGTTCACAGTCAAGCCACAGGAGAACATCAGTGTGACCTATTCAGCTCTTTTCTCGTTAAAAGAAAAATGGTCATATATGCTATAACTTCTTACATAATACCTGAGAATCTCAACTTTTACCTATCTGCAGTAGGTGAAGATATTTCTCTAACATTTGTGAGCTCATGGTTATACAGCACAGGGGAAAAAAAACTGTACAACTTGCTTTCAACTATATCAAAACGAACTACAATTTGTTAGGTCTGGCGTGCATACGTTAAGTTGCGTTTTTCAGCTGGCAGATTGAGACACATTAATGTAAGCCAAAAAACGCGTGAAAACCCGCTTGTATCACATGTTTCCATTGAAGTCTATGGGGACCGAACACAAATCTATAGAAATGTAGCTCATGTACTTTTTCCAGCAACAGGCGACAAAACGCTCATGTGTGAGCAGGGACCATAGAAAACAATGGAATTATGTGTTGAGCTTTTTGCAAGATATGAGATATTA
>NW_017306909.1:898436-938240 GCF_000935625.1 Nanorana parkeri
GTATATTACATTACTTCCAGTCCCTGAGCTGTCATTGCTGGGCTCCTTAAGCCAAGCAATATGCTATTGAAGTGATCTGCACTTCAATAGCTTAGAGTGGAAAGGGCATACTAGGGGTCTATTGGACCCCCCGTATCAGCTTAAAGAAGACCTGTCACCACCAATATACTATCACATAGGGGGCTTGTAAGCCCCCCTATGTGATAAGATTTTTTTTTTTTAAATAAATAAAATGTAAAAATAATCTTAAAATGCTTTTAAAGTCCCTGCAAGCACACGTGTCTCCACGTTTACAAAACAAATGGGTATTGTATTTTGCTGCACTAAATTGTATTTCAGTGCATTTTTCTAAATTTTTGGGTTTGATAAGTTGCGCTAATATCATGCAACATAAACATTTTCAACTGCCACCATTTTATTCTACAGGGTCTTTTCTTTCTGAAAATATATGTTTGGGGGTTTGAAGTAATTTTCCGGCCTATAATGTGGATTAAAAACATGCCTATAAAAAAACTAAAAAAAAAAGTTTGGCAGGAAAAAACTACAAAAAGGTCTTGGCAGGGTCCTTATGGGGTTAATGTCCACAATTCACACACATACAGTACATACACAGTATTGTGCAAATATTTTACACAAGTGTGAAAAAATGCTGCAAAGCAAGAATGCTTTCAGAAATAAGCATTAATAGTTTATTTCTATCAATAAACAAAATGGAAAGTAAATGAACAGAAGAGAAATCCAAATTGAAATCAATATTTGGTGTTACCACCCTTTGTCTTCAAAACAGCATCAATTATTCTAAGTATACTTGCGCTCAGTTTTTGAAGGAACTGGGCAGGTAGGTTGTTCCAAATATCTTAGCGAACTATCCACAGAACGTCTGTGGATGTAAGCTGCTTCAGATCCTTCTGTCTCTTCATGTAATCCCAGACTATTTTGAGATCAGGGCTCTGTGGGGGCCAAACTATCACTTCAAGGACTCCTCGTTCTTTACGCTGAAGATGGTTCCTAATGACAGTGGTTGTATGTTTGGAGTCGTTATCCTGCTACAGAATAAATATGGTGCCAATAACAAGCCTCCTTGATGGTATGGCATGATGGAAAAGTATCTGCTTCTATTTCTCAGCATTGAGGTCACCATTGATCCTGACCAAATCTCACACTCCATTGACAGAAATGCAGCCCCAGACTTGCAAGGAACCTCCACCATGCTTCACTGTTGCTGCAGACACTCATTAATGTACCGTTTTCCAGCCCTA
Source organism: Nanorana parkeri (assembly GCF_000935625.1). Classification (NCBI taxonomy): domain Eukaryota; kingdom Metazoa; phylum Chordata; class Amphibia; order Anura; family Dicroglossidae; genus Nanorana; species Nanorana parkeri. The sequence goes on from NW_017306909.1 coordinate 899,696, forward strand.
CGGTGTACTGCCTCCTGCTACAGCCAAATATTTTACATTTTGACTCATCAGTCCAGAGCACCTGCTGCCATTTTTCTGCTGCCTTGCAGCCAAAAAAACAATTTCTCCGACGTGGAAAGAAGACTAAGCGACTTACCGATGCATGGAAACATAGGAACTGGGGTGTAGAAAAATGGCAGTTCACGAAAGGTGGTTACAATGGTTTTAAAGGAGAATTATATTGTATTTCCAGTAAGCACATTTTTAGATATATCCGAGGTACATTACATTTGTATTTTACATACTTGCTTTTTATTTTATTAATTGTAGAGATTTGCATGTTACCTACTAGAAGCAGTGTAGGGCTCGCTGCTTAAGAACTGTAGAGCTATGATAAAAGTCAGAGGGAGTCTAGGGTTTTAAAAAAAATTGCCATTCATACACTTGCATTATAAGAACAGGTAGTAAAGCACAACTGTTGTGGTTCTATGCAAAGCAGGAAACCGATCTCACATATGGAATGATCAAGGCTAGCTTGCATGCAAATATAAAATTATACACAAAAAAAAATACAAAAACATATTGATCAGTTTATTTAATTGAAGCTGATGTTCTACACACTATTCTTTCCCTATAATATTTATAGATATGGACTATGAGACTGAATCAACTTAACGCTATGTTTAACAAAAACATTGCTCATTTTTCCAGCGTTTATTCAAGGTTTGCATTCAGTGTGACGGACACTATTCTCCTTTAGTTAGGCAGAGACAATGACTTTCTAACAACACTCCGCTAATGCTAAAGAATTGCTCTGCAGCATGGTAATCATTTATCTTTAATATAGTCTTCTGCTGCGATGTAGTCCTTGATACCCTGCTATATATGCACATAATCACTTAGCTAAGGCATTAAAATCACATTCAAGACTGTCCTTTAAAGGCATGAGAGAAGCAACAATATTACACAAAGCTCTCACGCACTTTAGCTCTAACTTTGCTCAACACAACCTACACTATTTGTCAAACTTCTGACAGTTGCAGTTTTCACATCCAGCTACCAACATCAGTCCATCTGCTTCAGCATGTTTATCACCAGAGCGGAAGTCTATACCTCCATCATTGTCAGCTCCTATCCTTCAATCCTGTGCTGGTGTATTACTCTGTGTGTCAGCCTGTGTGTTTCTGTACCTGCCAGTCTGTTTTGCAGTAATTCAGACACTTGCCATCCTCATCACATATCAAGCTCTCTAAAAGTCACTGTCAGTTTTTTCTATTCTTTTCTGTTGAAGGTTGTTTTTTTAACCCGCTTGCATATGAATCCAATGTGAACAAAATGCATTGAGCACTTATGTAATCCACTTGGAATTGTACTATCATTTAAACCAATGTCATATACTCTGCTTAAAGTCTAACAACCTTGGGTATTTTATATAATATTGTGTTATAATATACCGCAGTAACACATTATATTAAAACATAAAACTACTAAAGTACTTTAGTATGCACAAAAAGAGCACAGATTAAAAAAGCAGCTTATGTTCTATTGCATAATGACCCAAATAGGAAGAAGGTTCAACAGCGACGCAGATCACCAGCACTCATAGGATAAGATAAATCCAGGTGTTCTTTTATTGAAGAAGCATGTCACGTCACATGTGTTGCATAGCCAAAGTTTTGGAACCACACAGGGTCCCCCTCATCAGGGCAGCGACAACAGAGTGAACTAAAAGTGTGTGTGTGTATCCCAAACACCTTACATAATGCTAAGCACCTCCCCTAAACCTCATAATGACATCACAGCCCGCCAGAATCTTATGAGTGCTGGTGAGCTTCATCGCTGTTAAACCTTGCATACGCACTGCGCCTTCCGTGGACATCACTACAAGCACCACCTCTATTTCAAAACACTGGTCTTCATTGCTGTATGGTGTGCTGGGGACAGCTTTGTTCTACCTAAATAGGAAGATCAATTTAGGCCTGCAGCGAGTTATACGATCAGATCAGGCGTCAAGGAGTGCACACTCCTCATTCCACTGGTAGCACAGAGCAAAGGCACTGTTAGTGGGGGTCAGTGACAGACCAGTAAAGCTCTTTAAGGGATACATATGAATAAATGTAATTTCAGATTTTCTGAGAAACTGGAATTTATAGAAAGTTGCACAACTGATAACAAATGCCCTGTAATACTAATACATTTACAATCCAAGTTAATATCAATGGATTCCAACTGCAGCTTAATAGGATATTCTACTCAAATTCTGCAAGGTCAAAGCTTATCTGACAATTAATCTATCCTAAGAATTCAACTCTCCCACAGCACCTCAGGGTTTAGTCCAGCTGCAGTAAACATGGTTATTAATTAAAATTCCCAGTATGCCCTGCAAGTGGATCCTACAACTCTTCAACTAGAGGTCAACTTTTAACTCCTATAAATGTGATCTTAACGCACCCAAAGCAAAACAATTAGAAAGCATTAGATATACAAAGCTGCAACTTTTTACACAGGTATATTAAAAATAAAAAGTGTGAATGACAGCAGATGAAACAGTACAAACAGCCAACATTTTATGCCATATATTAACCACTTGATGATGGGTGGATAATACTTAGAATCTGTGGAAGTTACAGAGGCGAAAAACGATGCTATATTTTAAATATACCAACCAAACCTGTGTCCTTACAGACTCATTTCTTGAGGTCCTTAAATGGCAGGACAGTAAAAACACCCAGAAAATGACTCATTTCAGAAAGCAGACACCCCAGGGTATTTGATAAGATGCACGGTGAGTATTTTAAAAGATTTTATTTTTGGTTGTCAGTTAAAAAAGATATTCCTAACACAGCAAGGGCATAATTACACCCCAAACACATTCTACTTCTGCAGAGTATGGGGATACCACATGTGAGAGACTTTTAGGGCGGCATCGAGCGATTATTTTCATAATCGATTAGTTGGCCAATTTTTTTTTTTTTTATTAATAAAAAAAAAATAAACACAATTGATTTAAACTAAAATTACACAAATGCAGTGTTACAGACAGTTTACTTCAGAAAACAGTATGCAAATTTTTTGAAATTGCACTGTACTGGAACGCAGGGCATTGCAGTACCACACGTTTCAGTGTGGGTGATCACACTGTGGATGGGAGGTACATTTGGGATCCATTGAAATGAATGGCACCACTACGCACCTCCTGCAGCAAAAGTTGTCAGGACGAAACAAAATGACATTTCCCCACATACATACAATATAATCATTTTTAATAACTATATTAGACAATTCAGTTTGATTTAAAATAATGTGAATTGTAAAACTATAAGCCAATATAATAAAATAACCAACCTTTTTTTTTTAAATAACACCAAAACTTTTTTTGTATTTGTAATCTGAGTTAACTTTTTTTGTTTGCATTTTAATTTATCTTTTTTAATTTTTACACTTTTTTTTTTACTTAATTGCTGGCAGCAATAGCCAGCTTGCTATTGGATATTTTAAATTGCAATCGACCAATAATAGGCTGGCTATTGAACCCGCCCACTGCCTGCTATCGGAGGAGAAAGTTCTCCATCAGGTCCTCCTCTGCTGATTGACAGCAGGCAATGGGCGGTTGCAATAGCCAGCTTGCTATTGGCTTTTGCATTTTAAAATATCGAATAGCAGGCTGGGCATGGTTCCCAGCCTCTAGATGGAGTGGAGGCATGGGGGGGGGAGAGCAGAGGAGGCACAGGGCAGGCAGCGGAGGTCGGCAACAGAGGAATGAGGCGGACAGAGGAATGAGGCGGGCAGCGGAGGCATGGGGACAGAGGAGGAATGGGGCGGCAGTGGAATGCAGTCACAACAGTCTCTCCTCTCTCGCTGGTACTGGCTGCAGTGGTCTATGTCCCCACTGCCTCTGCTGATATAGGCAGGGAGAGCAGCAGGGACTAAAAGGGACACAGACCGCTGCAGCCAGCACCAGAACGGAGGAGCAGAGCAGCGGCAACTGATCAAAAATCAACTTATCGATAAGAATCGTTGCCAATGATTCTCATTATCGATTTAATCGATTAGTTGTTGCAGCCCTAGAGACTTTAGCAGCCTATTCGCATAGAAGGGCTCAAAATCCAAGGAGCATCTTAAAGGTTTTCAAGGGACATAAATTATGCATCCGACTCCCCGATTACCAATCACATTGTTCGAGGCCCTGGTATGCAAAGAAAAATACACCCACAAAATGACCACATTTGGAAAGCAGACACCCCAAGGTAATTAAGAGGCATGATTAGGTTTTTTGAAAATTCTTTTTGCCACACGTGTTAAGAAAATGAAGGAAAAAATTAAGAGCGGTCAATAACACATTACTAAAAAACACACAGCAGGGGCATACGCAGATTTACACCCCAAAACACATTTTGCTATTCCTCCTCAGTATGGACAAACCACGTGAGACTTGTTGCTCAAATTCCAAGGAGCACCATGAGGCTTTCAAAGTGTAGCTTCATCTATACCAGACCCTATTCCCCCAAGCCAAGCAAGCCTTTGTGTACATGGCTACCCCTAGGATTTATACAATGCTGTGTTTAGTGGCCAGAAAGCAGATCAAAACAGTACCTGCTGATACCGTGCTGGTAATCAGGACACTGGCTGTGGCTGTAAGGGTACTGCTGAAAACCATACCCGTACTGCTGGCAACCATGGTTGTGTTTTATCGATACCTAATGACACCATATTGGTACTGCCAATGATCTGAACACTGGTTGGGGCTTTAATGGTACCTGCTGGAAACTATACCAATACAACTGCTCATCTGAACACTGGTTGGGGCTGTAACGGTACTTGATGACACTGTACTGTTATTGCTGGCAATTAGGACACTGGTTGTGGCTGTAACAATACCTGCTGGACACTGTGCAGCTACTGCTGGTAAGCAGAACACTGGTTGGGGCTCTAATGCTACCTGCTGATATTGTACTTGGTAGTTCTGGCAATTAGGACACTGGTTGTAGCTGTAATAGTACCTACTGGCATTGTACTGGTACTGCTTGCAATCACGACACTGGTTGCAGCTGTAATGGTACCCGATGACACTGACTGGGGCTAGCACTGATACCGGCACTGCTGGCAATAAGACACTGATTGGGGCTGGCAGGCTGGCACATGTACTGTACAGCTAACAGACTCTTATTGGGGCTGGCACTCAGGTGCTGATTTTTGCTGGCAGGCTGGCACTGGTATTGTGGGGCAATCAGACTGGGCTTGGGACTCAAATCTCACTGTTAGGCTCCATAGATATGTTGATGATCAATGGAGAACTCTCCTTCTGGCACTTGCTCTGCACCTTCGTTTTGTGAACTGCACTGTCTCATGGATAGTGTGTTCAGTTTTCTTTTTGTGCTCACACTAGGAGCAGGGAAAGAAAAAAACAAAAACCGTTAAGACGAAGACGTTAAAAAAAACGGCAAACCGTTGAATTTTAATGGGTGGGTTAACAACGCAAAACGATTATAAGAGTCCAAAAACATTTCCATCATCAGTCGGCAATATCCACATGTATAGCTTTTTAAACAAACGTAACACCCTTTTCTAAAAATATTCAAACAAATAATTTTATACAAGCTATTTAATGTATAGTGTATTAAAAAATAAATACATAGAGAGGAATTTACTACTCTACTGCAGTCTACAAATAGTCCAGGTTCTACACTGTGACCGCTTTTTGGTTTCCTCCAGTATTACTGGATATGCAAGAAGAAAAACACCTAGAGTAAAACTTCTAAAGACAACACTATTTTTTGGTTCAAAGGATCCCCCATCATCAGAGCTTGGTACTGTTGAAGGAATCATGTGCTGGGAGGGAATTTGTATAGAGCCATCATACCAATAAACCCTCAGGATCCCTCCAATTTAACAGTCCAGTATTTAACCTAAGCAGACAGTTTTTTGCAATGTTTGTTGTGTCCTATAAACAAAGCAAAGTTACTGTGTTGTATAATCCAAGCAGAAACCTTGCATGATCAAGAACTCACATAATCCACATTATCAGTCCCATAGAGAGCAAATAAGATACATTTCAATTCAAATGTCAAAATAAAAATGGTCTATACATGTCAAAAACCAATACCACAATACCAGAGTTTTCTTTTAGACAAGATTTAGTAAAGTTGCAGTACAGTCCTGTATGCACAAACCTGGGAATACTTTTCAGTAAGGAGGCAAAACAATGACTATCAGAAAATCAGTTCATTATGGATCAGTTGCACTGCAAACCTCCCCCCCCAAAAAAAATATTTTAGAGAGACAATAAACAGTGATTTGGACATGTGCTATGATTCTAAAGCATGACTTTTATAGCCAACACTAAGCTGAAGGTGTAACTGTAAACACCACTAGGTTTATTTTAGCAGCAGCCTAAAGCCATGACACTAGTAGGCTATTTTAAAAATATATTTGTACTGCTGAAATATCAAAAGCCCAGTAGTAAACACAACGCTAAAAGGGGAACAAACTGACTGAAAGGCTGTACTTTCAGACTACAATGATGCTTTCCAGCTTTAGGCTGGGTTCACACCTAGGCGTATCGAATATGCGCATTTGTCGCGCGTTTTTACCGCGATTTGCGGTAAAAGAACGCGTGACAATCGCACGTTTCCGAGGGCTACCTGGCTGTTTCCCAATGGATACGCACGGCAAATACGCCCCAAAGAAGCTCCTGTACTTCTTTGGGCGTAGGGCATTTTGCAGCGTGTTCCTACGCGCAGTAAAACGCCCAGGTGTGAACCATGCCCATAGGCAATCATTGGTTTTCACGTGTTGAGCGTTTTACAGAGCATAGGAACGCGCTGTAAAACGCCCAGGTGTGAACCAGGCCTTAATGACCTGCAATAGAAAATTGAAAAGGAAGCATTTGTGCCACAAAGACAACCAAAACCACTTTATTGACTTCAAGCAACTGATGTTTGCCAGATCAAGATTCACCGGTTTTCTGTTCTTCAGCCTCTTTTTGTTTAACTCTACATACATGTATTTGAATGTAAATAAAGATCTAAAGTCAGAGTTAGTTACCTGGTAACTGTGTCCAAGACTCTCCCAAGATGGCATAAATAACAGATGGCTCTGCCCACCAGACAGAAAACACAACACCCTGAACACTTTAAAAAGCAGCCCTCCTCATTGTTTACTTTTTACAGATTGAAGCAGCAAACAGGCAAAAACATATACCTCCAACAGTAACATAACATAGGGAGGGAATAAGGTGCCACCCTAGAACATTCTTGGAAATGGATTTACCAGGTAACTATGAATGTCTCAAACCATCTTCCAGGACGGCATACATGAGGATAGGAAAATATAGAAGGGTGGGAAAACCACACCAAAAATAAGACACCATACCCTAGGTACCTTACGTAAATGTATAACAGGGATATGCATACAGAAAGTAAATTTAAATGTAAGCGTATTGTACAGCAAGTCTTCATGTCTAAAATGAAATAAACAGATGTGTTGGATAATCAATGCATCTGTAAATTCATAGAACTCTGCAATGCAATCTAACTTGCCCAAGATACTGAATTGAAACAGATTGAAAAAAGTAAAGGGGGTCTAAATACTTTCTGAATGCACTGTATTTGGAGCTGTAGTGTAAACATAAAAGGCCTAGTCACACCAGCCTACATAAGACCTGGAGGTCAGTGAGAAAAGGTAAATACTAACCCCTAGAATCTACAATGCTATCCCATGACGAAATAGCCACTGCTGTAACATTATAGATTGTCACTGTAGTGTAAATGAAAATCATTGACAACAATTTTCATAATCGATTAGCTTGTTTTAGCCCTACACTAAACCAAAGTACACGAGGCCTGCACTGCTACAAAGTGTGAGGCTTGCACTGAAGTATTACTGTGATCCCATCACTGGGAATCAATCTGTCATACAAACACACTACCAGTCAAAGGTTTTTAGAACACCCCAATTTTTCCAGTTTTTAATTGAAATTTATGCAGTTTAATGTATCAATGTACTGTGGGGGAAAAAAAGCACAGAACAAAAAAGACAATTGGACATCCAAAAGAAATCATGGAAATGTTTTCTTTAACAAAATGCAATCTAAATTTTTGACTCAAATTAACCACCTTTTGCAGATGTAACGGCCACACACACACTCGTGGCTTTTTTTCTAAAATGGAAATCAAATATTGTTTGGAAACTTCTCGCCAACACTGTTGCAGTAGTTCCCACAAGTGTGTTGCACTTGTAGGTTGCTTTGCTTTCACTCTTCTGTCCAGTTCATCCAAAACCAGCTCAATGGGGTTTAAGTCTGGAGACTTCACTGGCAATTCCATGATTTGAAGTCTACAGTCTTGTTCTTTTCTTCTAAGTTAGTTCTGACATAGTCTGAAGGTATGTTTTGGGTCATAATCTTGCTGTAAGAACCCAACCAAATAAGCGTACAACAGAGTGTATTGAATGGCGCTGCAAAATGTTTTGGTAGTAGTTTTGGTTCAGGCCTCTCACTCCATGCAAGTTGCCGACTCTGGATCCAGACCACCACACTTTCTCCTCCATGTTTAACAGTTGGTGTCGCACACTGAGGAACCATCCCTTTTGCCTACTGGACAGCATACAAAAACTCTAACGAACCAAAGATCTCAAATTTTGATTCATTGGTCCGTAAGACCTCCTTCCAGTCTCCAGTAGTACACTGGCAGTGCTGCATGGCCCAGGCAAGCCTTTTTCCTATTTTGCCATCTTAGCAATGGATTTCTTAAGATGGCCATACACCTATAGATTTGATTGAAAACTTTTGTTGCTGCCGAGAACCCTCTTTCGAATCTAGTTCAAATAGCCCATCAAGCACAGACTAATGTCAAGTTCATTAATTGTTAGCAAGCAATACTAACCCGACCAACAGAACCGATTTTCATTTGCGCATGTGCAGTGTTCTCGTACGAAACCACTAATCCATCCATTTTTCGTTCAATTCTAAAAAAAGTTTTGCAGCCTCCCCCTTCGAGAAAATGCGGCCAGGAGTACAATAAAAAAAAAAAAAAAAAGTTGTTCGCATCAACTGATCGATTGTCGTTCGACAGACCATTTGTGGACTATTTCCAAACGAAAATCGATAGGTGTATGGGCACCTTTAGTGCCTCTTGACCTGTCAAATCTGCAGCTTGAAGTTTTCTCTTCACAGTTGAAACGGAGGCTTGCTTACTTCTGTCTGTGCTAAGCTGCATTTGAAGCTGTTGTCCTGTGAGCCACCTGTCTCGCAAGCTGTTGACTCTCAAACTTCTATTCTGATTTGGCTCTGCCAGACCTTTTCGTGTCAAGCGTTTACTCCAGTTTCTATGTACCTTTTGATGGTGTATGAAACTGCACTCCCCGACTCCTTGGTTTTCTTTGCAATTTCTCAAGTAGGAAAAACCTACTCTTTTACGGGTTCTGATGGTCTGTCAGTCTTCTTTTTCACGCCATTTTGAGAGCAATATACTTCTTCCTGCTGTACAATACTGTAGAAATATTGCTTAAGAGGGTGTAGTAACAGTCTGTACCAACACTGCTTTTATACAGAGGGCTTGTGAGTAAAACAAAAGTTGGGACATCTGTAAAAATTGTTAGCATAAACTTTCAAGGTTTAAGTTACTTGCATTGCTCTTGAACGACTGGTTAACCCATTCCATTATGGAAAAAGGCCTTTTAGTACAACTATGAAATGTACATTATTCTTCAGTTTATGTTAACCTAAACTTTTCACCTCTGCAGTTCACCACTTACCTTTGTACCATCTCAGGTTATTCACTAGACTTGAACTGCTTACATTTCAATAAAAACTGGAACAATGGGGGTGTTCTAAAACTTTTGACCAGTAGTGTATATCAGGAGAACCTCTAAGAGAACAAGAGATCTTGGCCAAAACCCTATGAAATTCATATATATGTTCGATGCATATACATTCTGAATTCCCATATATAGCATAACACATTAAGAATGTAGTTGCACTCAGAGGCCTTAATTATAAAAATAACATAGCAGTAATCATGAGCTGTCTTACACAGGTGGGATAGTAATAAAATTCCACCTTTTTTGTCCCTCTGAGTATGATGAATATATAGAACCTCATTGGGTTTAACTATAGTGGAAAAGTAAATATTTTTAGACCGAAAGGGAAAAAAACAGTGCAACCCAAATGGTAGAAACACTAAAGATTTCGACTAGTGCAATCAGGAAGGCCATTCCCCTGACCCCCAGGAAACTATAGTAATGCCCATCTATTGAATAAATCATTCATATAGGAAAAGGGTTAAGGGAAATAAGAAGAGGGCAGAACCATAACATCACATAGCTTCACTCCTTATAAATCTAAACCAGCCTCTGTCTCAAGGTAGAATAGGGTGATGAAACCACAACCCTATACCTCAAAATACTTGAATATAAGAACAGAAAATAGACAATTATGTGTCTTACCACCAAAAATGCAGACATTAGGGTCCTACACATTGAATTCGATGCCGGAGCAACCACCGCCTTGTCTATTTCACAGGGAGGTTGTTTGTGGTCACAAGAACATGGCTGCGCACAGCAAGACAAATGTTCCAAGCTGCTCCAACTTCCAGTAGAGTGTGGCCATGCGGTTTCAGGCGTCCTTGAGGCTGCAGGGAGTACATTCCTTGCAGTGTCAGAAGTGACAGTGCCACTCGCTCCATCATCAGCAAGATCTATACATGTAGAGTGCAGGTGACAAACCCCAAAAGTGGAACCAGCAGTCAGTGGAGTCACCTCATCCCCAACATCTCTGGTGGTGGTGGGGGGGGGGCTGTAAGGTCCAGCTTTCTAGCTGTCCCAAAGAAGGAAGCTACCAGGAGTCACCCCCAAAACGCAGGGGGCAAGATCCTGTATATAGTTACATTAGAGATTTAACAAGGGACTCTCTCCCCTTCCACTAACCTCAGGTCTGTAGAGCTCTCCTAGTCCCTACATAACCATCAGCAAGGAAGGAGGGTTTTCACACACTAGTTACTGACCTATAACAAAAATAAACCGGGGGAAGTGCCTGCTGATGTGCAGGAAAGACAAAACTGAGGAAGCAATAGGGCTGCTTTTTAAAGTGTTCTGAGGGTTGTGTTTTCTGTCTGGTGGGCGGAGCCATTTTATGTATGCCATCCAAGAATATGGTTTGGGAAAAAAAATATACCATCGTGCCAAATTAATTTGAGGCACAAAGATAGTGAGTTTTATTTCAACCAAGCAGTGGTGAAAAAAATACCACTAATGTCTATTATCAGCTATTCATATAGTGTGGACATTCATTCTTGTAGGTATTGACAATCCCAGAACCTCTGCAATTGCCAAGCTCCACACTTCACCACTTACTCCTATAAACTTCACTTTGATCAATCACCACACATGCACTTAAGTTGCAGGGATGCAACCCAACACTATATATCCTGCAGGTGACTAAAGTATACAGATGTAAGGCAAGCAGGCATGGTCTACACTTGGAATCGGAATTCCAAAATCTCTGAAACAAGTGAATTTAGACAGAACATGGCTGCAAAGAGGCTGCAGCCACTATTTCAAAAAGCAGCAATTGTTTATTAGGGATGCACCAATACCGTTTTTTCGGTATCGAGCACCAATATTTTGCTTTCGATACTTGCCTGTACAGAGTACAGATAACAGTGCTTTTGCTGGCATGGAGCCGACTTCCGAGGCAATCATGAAGCTGGGCGGTGGGTAAAGAAATGGCGTCAGTCTTCCCGATTGCCCGGGAAGCCGGTTCCCTGTTTGGCTGGCTCGATTGTGATTGGCCGGGAAACCGGCTTCCCAGCCAATAAGCATGGAGCCAGCTTCCCGGCCAATTTTAAGCAACGTTGTTCTAGAAAGAAGCAGAAACCACCAGTAAGGCATACATCTTTGGAGGTACCTTGCTCGTACCTAGCTAATGCCCCAATAAAGCTTTGGCCCACACTTCAGCTTTACACAAAAAAGCATCTATGGCTGCAATACTTTCCTTCATATGCAAACAAGTGGTTGCACTCAATATTCCTCTACCCCAACACAGCTGCTGTATAGATATCCAAAAGATATCAAAAACATAGTTTTTTGCAGTATATCCAGGGCCAATGCTTGGACTCCATTCTCAATACACATGTACCAGATCCGTCATTCGGTTTTGCTGATGAGACTAAAGCAAAATATGCAGTGGCATACAACTTGCTGGCAAGCCAACTCATGGTTAAACAGTAAATATCTGTTTCAGGAGCAATCATTGTCACTCACCTCATTTGTTGTATATTTAATACAAATATTGTGCAAACAGTCCCAAGTTCACTTATTCTTCCAGGGTGGATGAAACACAGCATCGGTTAACCCTGCACTCATAGGGAATCGATGCAGAGAACAGGGCTGAAATTGCAAGGGCTGACCACCACTAGAGAACGCCAACCTGGAGGTGTTCTGTACATGGTGTACATTTCTGGGGGCATTTTGTATTTTTCTCCTTTTGCAATTGGATCACTAAATTTTCTCAGAAGTCTGAACCAAGATACAAGCAAATTTTAGGCATCCCCAAAAATAATTTTAATTTTGCTGAGATACTCTTTAAAAATACTATGGGGTAAATGTTTTATCCCATAGTTCTCTTAAGGGTCATGGGTGGACATATACTAACCTCCTCCTGTGATCCAAAGCTCAATATATAGCGAGCTACAGCGATTGGGAAGTGAGCTAGTGGCGGTATGTGTTCACTCACTTCCCAATCAATAGAGCCGATGTGTGCAGTTTCATTGCCACAGGTCGGCTCCAACTATGAGTGAAAATCGCTCACCCCAGAGTTCTCCTTTAAGGCTTATGTACTAAAGGGATACAGACACTGCAGCTCTCATTAGAATACAGAGTGCTCAGGTGATAAGGATGTCCCGATACCACTTTTTCAAGACCAAGTACTGTCCCTCATGTACTTGCCGATACCAATTACAGATACTTCTAAAAAGGGGTAGGTGACTTTTATAAAACAATACAGACAAATGATTTTAGGGCAATTTATTATTATGAAGAACTTTAATGTAAAAGACTGTCCAATGGGATTGGTGTGGTCCTTGTATGCATGGAGTGGCGACAGGTCATCTTCAATGTAAAGTAAAACAAATGTGCTCAGTGCACTAAGCATGTGCGGTGTTCACATATTTCCCATATCCAATCATCTCAGTCATTGCATCATATCAGCAATACAACTTACCCCCAATTAAAACTTCAAGTTTAATTGGGGGAAATGGGACAGATTGGAAGAAGCAGGGGAGACATGTAATGCTGTGCTATGGATCATTTAACCCATTCATGTCATCAGGGCAGAATTGTAACTGATACTGCAGTGTACAGGAAGTGTGTCGGGTCCCGGTCCGTAGGCCATGTCGGATCCCTGCCCATAGGGCAGGTCAGGTTCCGATCCGATCATTTATCCTAGTACAGACTTCCAGTACACTGCAGTATCAGCTACAATTCTGCCCTGATAACATGAATGGGTTAAATGGTCCATAGCACATATGTACTATGGATTATTTAACCTATGCACGTTAGCAGGGGAGAATTGTAAATCTATTGCTGCAGTGTACTGGAAGCGTGAACTCTATCTGTAGTACATACAGTACACACTTACAGTATACTGCAGCAATAGATTTACAATTCTGCCCTGCTTCTTCAAATCTGTCACACCTCCCCCAATTAAACCGGCTGGTGGCCCGACCTGAACACAGGCCCTGTCCCTTCTGCCACAGCTTCCCTCACTCACATGGTGCCTCGCGTGTCCCTCTGATAGTTGGGCGGGAGCTTGTCAGTGTAGCAGTGAGTATTGGCTCTGGTGGGGTCCTCATTTACCTGTCCTGCGGACTGCCCAGAGGGCCCAAACATGTGCTGTACCTCTGGGCAGCCTGAAGCTACCCAAGAAAAAAAAAAACAGTGCAAGCATCGGCGCTATGCATCGGGGCATTTTGGCAAGTACAGGTACTTGTCAAAATGCCCTGTATCGGTCCCCATACCGATGCTAGTATCGGTATCGGGACATCCCTAATAAGAGTTCAGATCCTCCCATTCAGAAATCCGTCTGAAACTGACAAAGTGGAACAAAAAAAAAGCTGTTTCTTCAGAACTAAAAAAATGTATGCAATAAAGTTGGTAACATTTCTGGATTGAACATAGATCACCCAAGGAGGATTTTTTTTCTGAACAAAAGTGGATTTACACTTTAAACTTGTTAAAATAGTGTGCAAGTTTGTAATGCTATTCTTCATTCACCACTTTTCCCATGTATTACTCCCACGATAGAAAGGCACTATTTATTAATTTATATACACAATTAGTGCAACTATTTGCTACAACAACCCTCCCTCAGTTTTCCCACTACATTTTTAAATTAATTAAGCTACATTGTCCATTTTGACCTTTAAACCTAATGTAAAGAAATTTGACGGGAAAAAAAACACACTTAAATGTACAAGATATGGAGATAGACAGCAAGAGGGACAAAGTCAAACCAAAGGTCTACAATGTACTGTTTTTGCATACAGTTTTAGAAGAAATAAAACCCTGTTCAGGAAATAAATGCCAAGTAAAAAAGGCACAAAAAAGTTTGTTACCTAGCGCTCAATACCGTACCATACGTACAAAAGAGCAATGTTTCCCCATATTGAACTGAAAAGCGGTCAATCAACAGAAACCAGTGAATGGCCAGACATACAGACCAACAACAGTCCACAGTATAGGTTGAATACAGCATCCAAATGGTAATAAGTCTGTGCTATCAGAGATGTAACCAAAGTCACAGAAAAAATAAAAGTATAAAGTTGTAAATGTTCCAAGGAAGAAATAAGGAAACTAAATCAAACTGCTTCACAAATAAAATAGGGACAGACAACCTTTGAACTGCTCCCCGAGAGATTTCTCTACTGGAAGATTGATGAGCAACATCGAGCCCTACACAAGATAAAAAATAAAAAGAATGTTGCCAGAAAGTGCCAATTGTGATTTTTGAATTACATCACAATGGTTTAAAAACAGAAGGAACAGAAAAAGTACACCAAGAAAAGTCCCCACTTCTAAAAAGGGGCTGGGCAAGGTTTAATTTGCTTTCAATTTGATGCAAATGTTGAAAACATTTTAAAGGGTGTAGTAAAAAAAAAAAAAGGAAAGAAAATGTAAACGACTTGTTATATCACTTGTATTTCTGCAAGTTTAGGTAAAGTCTGTTTCACTGCCTTGAAATAGAGTTTTGAAGGGGTTACTGTAACCACACTGTTAATCCTCCTGAAGAAATGGCTTTGTGAGCACATGTCTCAATTTGTGTGCTACTGGCAGATAAGGGCAATTTCTAAGTTCCAGTTGGCTAAGCAGCTCCTGGGATAATGCTCCGTTGTCTCATAAAGGGCTTTCTCTGGGACAAAGAGTATGGCCAAGAGCACTTTGGGATCTGTCCAAGACTAGCTGCTATGGAGAAGCACCTATGACAAATTACCAAACTACTTCCAGGAACACAGGAAATAAAACCACTCCTTGGAGACTTGTCACGTTGACAAGGACAAGCAAAAACAACCTGAACAGAATGTAGATGCAGCAGAAGGCTCTTATGAGTAGCTAGGCAGACAGAATGTTTAAGTCTGCATTAGACACATGGAAGATATGAGCACAACACTCCAAAAAGCTAAACCGTGCTGTCTGCTTAACAATAGTTAAAAAGATGAGTGAATCGGAAAATATCTGCCTCACTGGCAGTGTGCCCAATGTGCTCCATTGTTCCAGTTCATGTGGTGAAAAGGGGGATGGTCTGACAGAGCCTGAGAATATATACCAACTGCAAATGAGGGCAGTCAGTAACAGATCAGAGTTCCTCCTAGACAGACGTACAAAGGGAAGCAACCACTAAAAAAACTTGTATTTGCACTAAACACCAAACTGATCCACTGATCTCCCTTCATCCCCTGCATGGCCGTGGAGTCTTCATCTTCGAGTCAGTCCATACAGTCACACAGATTTCCTCCATATATCCTTTATTAGCACATCAAGTGACAAGACAAAACAAGAATGTTCATCCTAGAAAGCTCATTCTCTTGGTTTCTAAACCCAACCTGTGATTGGGAAGTGAAAAATAAGCAGCAGACTGAAAATTCTAGTCTGCTCTCCTTATCTCAGCAGATTTCTTGTTAGCACCTGGGGCCTGCAGCACAACTCACTGACTCCTTGTGCGGCTTCTTCTCTCAGTCTGAGCTCTATTGCACAGGGGATCACAAGAGGATAGATACAGAGCCAAAATTTGGTACTTACACTAGTTGCTTTTAAAAATACATTTAAGGTGACGTTAAACTCAGGCGTTCAAAGTGCATTCAAGTAGGCTATAAACAAAAATGTCGCTCATCACTCAGCTGTAGATCCTCAAATCATTTCCGAATTCATGCAGACACTAATTCCTTCTGGAGGGTGGCTGCTTTTTTTCCTCGGGGTGTGTGAGATAAAGTAGCCACCACTACAAACTCACATTTAGCTAACTTGTATTGAAATTATAGTCCATCACGGGAGCAAGCTTGGAGTGATGGCTACTTTACAACATGCACACACAGCAAAGGTGGGGAACAAAATCAGTCACCCTCCAGAAGGAAGGACGATGTCCGCCCCAATTCAGAGATTTGAGGATCTACAGCCGAGTGATAGTAGGCTAAATTTATCATTACAGTTAAGGTTTTGGAAGCATTTTTAAAATTTAGCTCCTGAGTTTAGGGTCACCGAAAGGATTTTAACCAGTCCCCCTTGTTTTTGGTTTTGTTTGCATTGGAGATCTCCGTTCCACAACGCAATACCTTTCTCTCACAGTTATGCTTGTATTCATGTTTTCATGACAGAGGAAGTTAATTTGGTAGATTTCAATACATAGGTATTTCATATGTTTAAAACTGGAAAGAAAAATAGTAAAAATCAGAAGAAAATAAAGTAGATTTCCAGTAATTTCTTGCAACTTTTACAATTGCACAGCCCCAAATATTTGCCACAAAGTATAACCAAAAGTCTTCTATTAAAATGATCTGTTTAGGTAAAATGTTATCAGAACAGCGAGATGAAAAAATTTCAGGTTTATGTGGACACAAATGAGCATGACGGCAACATTTTCAAAGGACTGCAGTTGCTAACAATTACATTGTGCTCGCTTATTTCATGCAAATAACATCCAGATGCCTCATGTCCCAGTATCCATGCTAGTAGAGAGATGACCCCTCCAGTACACCGCTATCCTCCCTATAGCTATCTTATATCTAAAAAAAGAGCACTGGAGGCTTCTTACACAATACACACATTTTTACACTCATGGCTCATGCAGCACCTCGGTCATTCTGTTCTCCCAGTTCTCTGTTCGTTCCAGTGTTGCTCTCCCTTCACATACTCTCATTTGCACTATTACATTCTCTGTCTGTATGCGTTTCTCTATCCCTTGGTCGTCATCCTGGACCCTTAGAGTAGTACACAGTCTCTGAAGGCTGTTGGCCACCTCTATTGAAAGCACACAAAGTACCTTCAACGAGTGGTAACTGCCTGTTCAAGAAAATAAATGCACATACTTAAAGGAAATTAAGGAAATCTAGGACACTCCTAAAATATGACCTACTGAAAGGATGTGGGCTGAAATCCCCTTTTATGTTCACCTCCACTAAGTAAAATCATATTGGGTCATGAAAATATTTGGTCAATGACACTGTCCATGATCCAGCCCCAGCTGGTTTGTTAAACTGCAGCTGGGGACAAATAGGACCAGTTTGTTATTTTGTTCAGCCATTTGCCAACCAGCAAACAGGCAAGGTTCAGGTCGTGTTCAATACAAACCAAAAGCTCACACCTAGTTTTTAGTACATGAGCATTAACTCTTTAACAGGGTCCCTGTATAAATAACCCCTCAGCACCAGGTTTCCAGCACACGTATGGACAACTAAAGGCTCCCGTTTAACAGTCCATACAAGTACCAAATCCAATTACTATGGAACGTATAGGTCTAAGCAAACAAAAAACATTTTTTACCAACCTTTTCTAAGCCAAATCCTCTTTAATGCGTGTTCCCTCTCCCAGACACTGTACCTTGCAGTAAGAGGGTTTGAGCAAAACAGGCAAGACAGTCAATCCAGAAAAATGTGGGCAGGACTAGATGGGGACAGATGTTGATAAACTACAGACTTGTGATTTAGTCGTGACAATGCCGATAACCATGCCCTCTGCAACATTTTCTCATGCCACGACAACCTACATGAGAGTTGTAACTTTGCGCTGAATTTAGGAACAGTGTTGCTCTACTGCCACACCATCACAGAAAGCTGCATTAGATGGACTTTACTGGTGGGCTCAACAGGTATCTGTGGGACTTTGTAATGAGAAAACGAACTGCAGATGCACTTATAATTGTTATAGCAAATAATGGAGTGCTTGCCCATGGCAACCAATTAGCATCGATTTTTCATTTTGAAATCTTAAAAAACTGAAGGGAGAAGCTGATTGGTTACTATGGGCAAGTGCACCAGGTTCTGTGCTTCAGTTTTAATTAATTCCCTTCAGTGTTCTTAACCACTTGCTGTCCAGAGAAATTTACCATTTGCACACAATATAATCTGATTTTTTTGCTGGAAAACAGCTTCAGACCCCCCCAAACATTAAATTTTCTGAAAGCAGAGGCCCTGTAGAATAAAACGATGCTGGTTGCATTTTTTTTATGTTGCACAGTATTTACGCAAATGTTTATCAAACCAGTATTTTTAGGGTAAAATACACTAAAATGAAATTTAGTGCACAAAAACGGAATACCCAATTTTTTGGTAAAATATAAAAGATGTCACGTTGGGTAAATGGATACCAAACATGTCAAGCCTTAAAATTGCATTCGCCCCATGAAGCCACAAAAAACTACAATACCCAAAATTTTTCATAGGGAACATTTTAAAAGCTTTTACCGCTCATCATTTTAGTGCTAACAGTGATTGATTGTTCCAGAATTATTGCTCTCGCTCCGACGTTCACAGCAATATGTAACGTGTCATGCAATTTACATTTTTCTGCGTAGGCGCACCAACGCATGTTTGCACATTTGTTTTGTTTGCACTTTAATTTTCTTATGTGACTTTTTTAAACTTTTTTTTGTACTAACCTTTAGTGATCTAAAGCACACTAAATTAAGAATGGCTCAAAAAAAAGTGTTATGAACTGCCCTACTCAATGCTTTGATTCTCATTGAAACTTTGAAGGGGCATTTCATACAAAGAAACCTTGCATCTGAAGGAATTTTGCATGAAGTGTTCATAAATGTTGAGGTTGATGTCAGACTGGTGGGCAGTTATACAAAATTCCCCCAAGGAGTAATTTCTTCTAAAAAAAAAGGGCAATAACTGCTTCTGACGCCAAGGGTGTACTAACCATTTCAACACTACACTATTGCATCTATTGACATTAATGTTGAGACCGAAAGGCAATTTTTTTGGCTTTTATTCAAGTAAATCACCTTTACCTGTAGGCACTGGTCAATTTTCCACATGCATACACACATACAATGTATACATACACACAAACAGTATATAGATAACCTCCCCATCCCTTCCCAAAATAAATAAGCGTGTAAAACATAACAGGCGGACAGGGGTTAAATGCCCAGACAATATTTGTTCTATAAGGATTTGTGATCTGCAGCTCCATTCCTGTTTATTTAGGCAATTTCAGCACATACAGCATGTTGAACAAATCTGTAAAACTAAATGAGCAAGCACTAAAAAGCAGCCTTTACTAAGTTAGTATGTTGGCATTTTTATATTACTGGATAAAGTTAAATACTTACATGCCACCAATAGTGACTGTGGCGCAGGTACGTTCAGAAAATGCTGGTACGGTGTCTGTAGCTGCACTAGCAGAGCGGATGTAGTCCACATTCACATTTACCTGGAAATGAGAATAAAGCTTCTGAAATTATCTCTTCTAGTTTTATATATTTTAGCCACAAATCACAATACAGTTCCAAAAAAAAAGGTAACATGTTTCAAATGGTAAAACTCCTTTTTATACACACACTGATTAAACAAGAAAAAAATTGTGAGACGAAAAACATATGTCAGCAGAAATAAATATCAAATTGAGGTATAAAGGAGGTATAAAGTATAAAGGTTTGTACAGGAAGCACAGTCCTCAGTATAACATGACCAGAGTGGGTGTAGCGTTACCAAGAGGATTTGATGTCATTATGCTGAGCTGCATACTGAAGTGTCCTGGAGGTTCTTTATATGTTATTCGACCTGGGTCATCTACATGCAGATTGACTCTTTCCTTCCTGCCAACCCTTTCTTTGCACACACTGCCTTACCCTTGATTTGGTCTTTGTAGGTATGTCACACTACCTTACCCTTGAATTGGTCATTGTAGGTCACATTACACTTTTTTTGTTTTTTTTTAAATCACATCTGAACTCAATTGGAATGATCAACTTTTTCCAAATTTCAAGTGGTGCAGTATTGTCTTTTCTAGACAAAAAAAAATACAGAGGCTGCTACTGCTGATTCTTTTGAAAAGAAGTGCTTGATGTCTCTGGCCTCAATGCTCTAGTACTCTAGAGTGAATCAAAGACAATGCATGATATGCTTACTAACGCTTTGGATCAACAGCCAGGCAACAAGAATTTTTAAAGAGGGCTCAGCTATGGCAGCCTACAGTACAGGTTTCAGTTAAAGCCATCACTGACCTCTCCTTTTGGAAATCCTAGTTGCCTATCATAGTAATCCAATGGTTTGAACACTTCGAAGCAATACCAAGAACACAAATGAAGAAGTGAAGGTTCCAACCCCAATCTGACTTTGTAATCTGCAAGCTTATGCCAGTATTGAAGCCAAAAAAAAGCCAGACAACTAGCAGTTTAGTAAGGCGGTTAGCAATGGCAACTCACTATTTTACCCATCATCAGCATTTACCCACCAGTTTTAAATGTGTCATGTGATCATAGTAGATTAAACGCTATGAACATGTGGCTTTTTCTAAGAATTGTTTTACTGTATGTTTTGCAATGGCATATATATGGTAGAGAAATCATATTAGCTTACATATGTGCTTTCCACTTAAGCAAGCCATACAGTCTTCAATTAATCTCATTCAGCTCCCTGGTCAAAATGATAGAAATCTCTCTATTCCTCTATTTACGATGTTTTGCCCTGCTGAATAAATACCCAAACAGTGACTGCATCAGCTGACAACTCAACCCTGCTCCTTTTGTAATAGAAGTTTGCAGAGCTGGGAGGTGCCAACAGGGCCACCCATACTCAAAGCCTTGGTATGCTACATAGCCAGGGCTTGAAAAATTTGATAGTGTCTCACCAGTCAAAAATGTCACCAGTCAGCATGACCGGACTATAGCCTTGCAATTTATGTTAAAGAATTTTAGGGACAGATGGAGCTTTCTTTTGGAGGTATATAATCAGCACGGGGGGAGTTGATTTTTACTGTATAATTTTAAAAGTACCATAAATGTAAAAAAAAAAAAGTTTCCCTACGTTATGTTATAAAATATTTATTCTTACCCATATTTTTAGTAAAACATAAAAGCCGGGGTCACGTCGGGTAAATAGACACCAAACATGTCAAGCCTTAAAATTGTGTGTGCCCGTAAAAATCGCAAAAAACGCCCATAAGCGACAATTAAAAAGCTTTTACTGTTCACCAGTTTAGTGTCATCAGTGATTAAAGGATAACTATGGGGTCAGGGATTTTCCCCATAGTTCTCCTTAGGGTAACGGGAGGACACAAATTAGCGTCCTCCCATCACCCTAAGCTCAGTATACCGCAAGCTGCAGCTCGCGGTATACTGAGACGCCGCAGCTGAAGCGGATCCCGACAATTATGTCTGGATCCGCCTAGCTGCATGAGTGACAGTTGGCTCTGCCTATCATTAATATACATGACTTCCTGCATTCAGGGACTGAGAGGAGATCAAAGGGAGTTCGTGTACTGAACTCCCTTTGATCTCCTGTCACAGAGCTGTGCCGGTCCCGGCCGCATCGTGCACAGCGGATCTCAGGACCGGCAGTGACATCTGCTGAGTGCTGATACAAGCGGTGGAGCGTCTCTCGAGACGCCCAATCGCTTGACTGTAAAGCTCCCGGCCGGCCGTGTAATTACAACGACCGGCCAGCTGCTCGTCGGGCTCCAAGTGGATTTTTCCAGCCCTGTACATAGTTGTGTTTTGGAGCTCATACCTCAACACAAATGTTTAGGTCAGTTCAAACCTTTATCCCATACCTGAGTTTGATCATATTTAAAAGGAAATGTTGTATACTTGTACATTTGGAGGGTATAAATATAATAAGCAATTAAATCTACAGGAAAAAAAATAAGAAAAAAAACTTTATAGCAAACTACATGTGCAAAAATGTATTAAAGAATATCTCAGAAGACTACATAACCTTACACAGACCTTTGTGACCACACACAAAAGCAAAACAGAAGGGTTTTTTTTTACCCCCACCCTACAATTTACATGCAAATCAATTCTGTTTTAGCTATTCCAGAAAATACAAGGATAAGGCTACAGAAAAACCCAACCACCAGCGCAGATCAGTAGCAATGTGCAGAATGTTCTAGCAGAACATTCTACGAGAAGAATAAAGGTTTGTACAATAATCACAGGCTGTAAGCCTTTCACTGTGCCGTGTTCCATCTCCGTGACATCTTTCATACTAGTCGAGCCAGGAGAAGGAGAATGACAGCTTTCAAACAGCAGATAACGCTACACAAACCCACACGCTATTGTGCTTACTAGTACCATTGCTGTAAGCAAGGAAGCTGAAAGCAATTCTGTCAAACAAAACATGCAACTGCAGTCCGAGACTTAAGAACATTTGAGGTAATTAAGCTGTAATACCCCACTACAATCAAATTAAGCGCAACAACTTGTTTAGTCTCAGGTCTTTTTTGGATTTTCAGATCTTAAACATTTAACAAAATATTACTGGAAAAAAAAAAAAAAGACAACACCTAAAGTAAATTGCAAGTAGTCAAATGGCATGTAGACGGAGTACAAAATAAGATCACTATACATAAAAGATTCAGATAGCCATGCACACATCGTTGTTGGAGGCATGGAACGTAACCACTGAACACCTCAGTGTCAAATGCAACCACAAAACATACAACTAAGGAGTATAGATAATGAACAGTATAGCCTACTGTAACAAGTTTTTTTTTTGGTTTTTTTTTTAAATAGTCACAAGTTGTCAACATATTGGGTTAGGCTGCCCATACACCTTGAGATCAACGGAAGACACTTTCCATCCGATGATCGAACGGTCGTGCGATTTTCGTACGGCGGCCCAATCCTGCCCGGATTATCACAAGGTTGGATCAGCGGTAATTAGAAGAAAGCACCTGGATGAATTGCGGTAATCGACCACGTGTATTTTCGCCTGCGCATGTGCAGTGTAGATCGTACGAATTTTGACGTACAGAAACGCCACCAACCTTGCGAAAATCGTACGATCGACCAAAGTTTTCTAACCTGCTGGTTAGTCAAGTCGATCGATTGCACAGTATTTGCGGTTGTACATTGACCATCAACCTTACGAATATCGGCCGAAAAAGCGTTCGCATCCGAAAATCAGCCAATATTCGTAAGGTGTGTGGGCACCTTTAGGTAGGTAAATGGATAGGTGTGGCCAATAGGATTAAGGTCAAACAGTGTTTATGTTACGGGGGAGACATCCTACTGAGATTAGGTATGGGTGAACTTGGAAGTTGTATGGTTGATCATAGTGGTTAGTTTCTCAGCTGAAAAAAATAGTATGAGGGGGGAGTTATCAAAACTAGGGCAGACAAAATCTGGAGCAGCTGTGAAAGGCAACCAATCAGCTTATCTTTCATTTTCAAATCTTAACAGACCAAACTGAAGGCCTGGTTCACACCTGGGCGTTTTGTAGCACGTTCGAACGCTCTGCACAACGCTCAAACACTGAAAAATCCCATTATTTCCTATGGGTATGGTTCACACCTGGGCGTATTACAGGCCGTATGAACACGCTACAAAACGCCCTACGCCCAAAGTAGTACAGGAGCTTCTTTGGGGCCTTTTTGTTGCGCGTTTCCATTTGGATACAGCCAAGTAGCCCTCGGAAACGCGTTTGTCGCGCGGTTTTTTACCGCGAATCGCGGTAAAAACGCGCGTCACAAAACGCACGACAAACGCACATATTCGATACGCCTAGGTGTGAACCCAGCCGAAGAGAGAGAAGCTGATTAGTTACAATGCACAGCTGCACCAGATTTTGTCTGCTCCAGTTTTGACAAATTCCCCCCTATGTGCATTAAACATTATGTCTAATGAATATTATGGCCATGTTCCACTTCCATTCATATTGCTTTTCATTTAGCAGTTGACCCTGCTAGTTTCCACCTGTGCAATTGAACAGTGAAGGCCAACCTATACAGTTCCTCCCCTCTTGCTCTGAGAAGCATAGAGCTGTAATTATAATGTGCTGTTCCCGCAGTGCATCACTTCATGCGTTGATATCAGCACCCACTTCCCGGAGAGAAAAAAAATATATAGTCACTATAGATCACCAGTGGATCACAGATATAATGCTCTGGCTCCTGCAGGACCAGTAAAGTGTCCCACAAAGTAAGCTACGTCAGGATTCTGGAGAGATAAAATGATTGGCAGATCTTTCCCTGCACAATTTTTATTGGGAAGTGATCCTAACATCTATGGCAATACTAAAACTACTAAAATGTATGACTGTACAAGTCTGTCTATACTGTTGAAATGAGACACTATCAACGGACAGCTACACAGAATCCGAGCTTAGATCACGTAGATTAAACAACTTCATTTTTTTTCTCTGCGTCAGCAAGATAATGCCGTTCACATGCTATAGGAGTGCTTCATAAAAACAGCCACACAAGAAAAGACGCTTCCAAAAATTGAATGATTCCAATATGAATAGACTAGTAAGAAACAAAAAATGTAATCTCCTGAAATTTGGGTCAGAGGCCACACAAGACTAGGTGTAGTCTAAATTTAAGCATTAGAAGTGTCTTTTCTACGGACTTAACACAAACCAATATTTGAAAGGTTACCTGGCATCAATAGTACAATGTCAATGCCATAATCACAGTTACAAATCAGACAAATAAATTTGAATACATTAGACTGGTTTTTCACAATCTAAATCAAAAACAGATTTGAATGTTTGGATAGACCTGGGAAGAGTAAATACGTCTATCAGGTTTCTACTGCAGTATACAGTTTCATCTCACTTCCTGTCCCTGAAATGAGGGGAGTGTTCTTACTTGGGAAGGAAGATACAAAAATTATATGAGAGAATTGAACCCTTTCCTATTTTTACAGAAAAAAAATAAGTGTTGCAGCTTGTGTCCCCACTGTAGAGATCACTTTTCCAGTAAGAATTGGGAAGCGAATCTTCACTATGGGGACTCCAACCGCAGGGAGGAAAAAAACCTGACAGATTCTAACCATTGCACCACTGTCCAAAATAAAATTTCGTCTGGAGAGGAGCTTTAAATTTAACAAACACTGACAGAACATTAGTGGAAATGGGCCACTGAAAATGGTTCCGCTACAAAAATCAGGATCTCTGGGGTCCTGTGATTTAAACCCACAGCTGGAGTACATCCTTGAATGGATAAAGGAATGTTTGCTATGACTCAAATTTTTTCAAGCTTGCTCTTACTTTTGTTGTTGTTGTTGTTGTTATAGTATTCACTACATAGATACTACACTGTTTGTACACTAGAGGGAGTGGCTAGTGGTTCAGTGCTACTGTTAGTATCCATCAGCCACCTAGGACGCGTAGTGTTTTCAAATAGGTCACCTTGGGCCCCATTCATACTAGGGTGTGATTAGGTGCTTTTATATGTATTTTTCATGGTTTGCTAAACTTCTATATATGCATCTAATGATTTCCAATGGATCCATTCACATCTTGGTTTTTAGATGCAATTTTGCTGCATTTAGGAAAAAATAGAAGTGCATGCAGGAAATATTTTTAGCTTCTAAACGCACCATAACGCATCTAAACACATGCAAATGCAAGACGTGTCTATTTGTTGAAATCTCATTGGCTACTTCAATGGACTGCTTCAATGGGCAAAGGCTAGATGCATTTAAAAGCATATGTGCATAAACGAGCATATTAACCATCTAGAGGCATGAAAAAGCATCTAGACTGACAGATTGTGTAGACGGACCTCTACATAAAAATGCTAGTGTCAATGAGGCCTAAAACTTGAATTGTGAGAATATACCAGTAAAATATCACCATTGCATAGCACCGCAGCATACTAAACTCCAATCCAATGGTTGATTACGACAGTCCTTGTATTAGGCTACAATATCAGTTATACAAAAGAAAGTTTGCAGCTTATATGCTGGTTTATAGACTAGATATTTTTGATCTTCTCTCATCTGTGTTCTACACGGTTATACACTATATTTACATGGAGCAGAGTTTACAAAATCCTATGAGAGACTTTATATAACAGCAGCAGTTATTCTGGATATTGCAAGACATTAAGTTTGAAGCTGTAGGCTGTCAGCGCAATAAAGAAAAATAATGTCACAGGCCTGTTACTAAAATCCACCTATTATCCCCTAGTTACGCTGTCAAAAGTTCATGCAGCAGTAGGGAAAAGAAAAATGCATTGCCTTGGGAAGAGCAAATCAACAAGGTTTTGCTGTCCCTATGTGTAGTGGGGGCAGTTTGCTGGAAACCGTAACAAGCCTTCTGGAGAAACATGCTGAAGATGAATGAGAAAAATAAGATTACATTCAGTCTTAATGCTAAAACACAAAAATATGAAACCAAGGAAAAAATGTTCATACTAGGAAAGTCACAAATCCTCATCTGTATGTTTGTTCTGGGTCAGAAAGACTATTCAAGCTAAAGTCAAATCTAGCTTAAACAGCATTGCAGAATAAAACATTGACAAATAAAGTCTCCAAATTTCTCTCAATAATTGTTTTCTTTAAAGCCCATTTCCCATTTGCAGAGGTATTTAACAAAAAAAAACATATGCCAGCAATGTGCACTGAGTATACATGAAACAAACATATGTAGTTGCTGTATATGAACACATACTTTCATTTTTGCCCTCTTCATCTCATGGCACCTTATGAAATGGCCACCTCTGTGCTCTGCAAGCAGTCTGTGTAAATTAACACTGAGCTCTCCCTCCATTCATTAGCATTCATAGTGGCAACCCACCAGGGCAGTGCTCATGAATTCTGACCTGGAAAGGCAGAGTTGGTGTGCAGTTATCTTGTTTATGACTCACAGGGAAGGGGTCAGCTGCTTTACAATCCAACCCCAGTGACAGACTGATTTTCCTGTGGAGAAAATGTTTAATTTGTAGGACTCAGGCCTACTCAGTCCATACATTAAGAAAGCCAGCATAGCGAGTCATGGAAATGTGCACACATACATCACCACGGCACCTCTACATTACCACAATAAATGAATATCACTTACAAAAAAAGGTGGCAATGGGCTTTAAGCAAACTCCACAAATATTTACTGACCAAGTTTGAGATCTTGTAAATGGAAAAGCAAAGATGATCAGAATATTTTTGAAACTATAGGACAGGGTCGCAGATGGTAAAGGGTCTGTCAGAGTGAATCTCACATGGCTACTGTTCAACAAGGAAGGCGCTGGTTTGAAGGAAAAGTAGACGAACTGCTTGTAAAAAAGAAAACCTGCTCAATAAGTATGTTTGTTCACCATTAGAAGTAAATGGTAGCAGTCCGGGACCCAGTGCAGCTCAGCATGATGCGCTGATTGGCTGCACAATCATAATTATGTTAGACCAGTGTGAAACATTTCAATAGGCTTGAAAAACGTCTAGGCATCCATTCTTTTTTTTTTTACCACTAGCACTACACAAGTTTAGTTTTTTTTAAAATCATGCAATCACCCAGTTTTCATACTGTTGGAGTATTTCAATTTCAACATAAAATTAGCAGGTTGTGTGGAAATGTGTTGGCCCGCTTCCTGATTTCTCATTGTTTTGCACGTTTGTCACACTTTAATGTTTCAGATCAAACAAATTTAAATATTAGGTCAAATATAAAACACAAGTAAACACAACATGCAGTTTTTAAAAGGAAGGTTTTTATTAAGGGAAAACAAAATCCAAACCCACATGGCCATGTGTGAAAAAGTGTTTGCCCCCTAAACCTAATAACTGGTTGGGCCACCCTTAGCAAGCAAGAACTGCAATCAAGCGTTTGCGATAACTTCCAATGAGTCTGTTACAGCGCTGTGCAGGAATTTTGGTACACTCATCTTTGCAGAATTGTTGTAATTCAGCCACATTGGAAGGTTTGAGCATGAACTGCCTTTTTAAGGTCATGCCACAGCATCTCAATAGGATTCAGGTCCGTACTTTGACTAGGCCACTCCAAAGTATTCATTTTGTTTTTCTTCAGCCATTCAGAGGTGGACTTGCTGGTGTGTTTTGGATCATTGTCCTGCTGCAGAACCCAAGTTCGCTTCAGCTTGAGGTCACGAACAGATGGCCGCACATTATCCTACAGGATTTTTTGGTAGACAGCAGAATTCATAGTTCCATTTATCACAGCAAGTCTTCCAGGTCATGAAGCAGCAAAACAGCCCCAGACCATCACACTGCCGCCACCATATTTTACTGTTGGTATGATGTTCTTTTTCTGAAATGCGGTGTTACTCTTACGCCAGATGTAATGGGACACACACCTTCCAAAAAGTTCAACTTTTGTCTCGTCAGTCCACAGATTTTCCCAAAAGACTTGGGGATCATCAAGATGTTTTCTGGCATAACGAAGACGAGCTTTTATGTTTTTGGTCAGCAGCGGTTTTCGTCTTGGAACTCTGCCATGCAGGCCATTTTTGCCCAGTCTCTTTCTTATGGTGGAGTCATGAACACTGACCTGAGGCAAGTGAGGCCTGCAGTTCTTTGGATGTTGTTGCGGGGTCTTTTGGGACATTTGGGAAAAATCAACAGAAATATTTTTTACATTGATTATAAAATAGTATGGGCACACTTGATAGTAAAATGTAATTTCCACTGACTTGACATGTTTTGGTATTGTGTTCAAATGTTAAATAAAAAAAAGTTTTTCTTCATTTAGTCGCTAAAAAAAGGCCTTCGATAGGCTAAATTGGCCTTTCCTTAGAACTCTTGACCCATATAGGCATATCAGGGCCGTTCGCAACAGCCATCATATCTCTTTACTCTACACCTTCCGCTTACATTAAGTTAAAAGGAGGCACATCTAAGCTTTACCCTTGAATATGCACACCTCCATGAGATCAAACAAATTTAAATATTAGGTCAAATATAAAACACAAGTAAACACAACATGCAGTTTTTAAAAGGAAGGTTTTTATTAAGGGAAAACAAAATCCAAACCCACATGGCCATGTGTGAAAAAGTGTTTGCCCCCTAAACCTAATAACTGGTTGGGCCACCCTTAGCAAGCAAGAACTGCAATCAAGCGTTTGCGATAACTTCCAATGAGTCTGTTACAGCGCTGTGCAGGAATTTTGGTACACTCATCTTTGCAGAATTGTTGTAATTCAGCCACATTGGAAGGTTTGAGCATGAACTGCCTTTTTAAGGTCATGCCACAGCATCTCAATAGGATTCAGGTCCGTACTTTGACTAGGCCACTCCAAAGTATTCATTTTGTTTTTCTTCAGCCATTCAGAGGTGGACTTGCTGGTGTGTTTTGGATCATTGTCCTGCTGCAGAACCCAAGTTCGCTTCAGCTTGAGGTCACGAACAGATGGCCGCACATTATCCTACAGGATTTTTTGGTAGACAGCAGAATTCATAGTTCCATTAATCACAGCAAGTCTTCCAGGTCATGAAGCAGCAAAACAGCCCCAGACCATCACACTGCCGCCACCATATTTTACTGTTGGTATGATGTTCTTTTTCTGAAATGCGGTGTTACTCTTACGCCAGATGTAATGGGACACACACCTTCCAAAAAGTTCAACTTTTGTCTCGTCAGTCCACAGATTTTCCCAAAAGACTTGGGGATCATCAAGATGTTTTCTGGCATAACGAAGACGAGCTTTTATGTTTTTGGTCAGCAGCGGTTTTCGTCTTGGAACTCTGCCATGCAGGCCATTTTTGCCCAGTCTCTTTCTTATGGTGGAGTCATGAACACTGACCTGAGGCAAGTGAGGCCTGCAGTTCTTTGGATGTTGTTGCGGGGTCTTTTGGGACATTTGGGAAAAATCAACAGAAATATTTTTTACATTGATTATAAAATAGTATGGGCACACTTGATAGTAAAATGTAATTTCCACTGACTTGACATGTTTTGGTATTGTGTTCAAATGTTAAATAAAAAAAAGTTTTTCTTCATTTAGTGGCTAAAAAAAAAAAATGTGTTATATAATGTTAATTTTTAACCCACTCTTTACACCACTGGAGCTCGCTTAACTTATCCCAAGAAAAATTGCAGCGATTAAAATGAATCCCCTTCCAAATGATACCATTTTGAAATGCTACCGATACAGTCTGAAAAAGTTTGTTGTGGGGGGGGGTGCCACCACAGAGTTTCTCAAACCATATTATTTATTATCTAAATCTAAAGGGAGGTTTGGCTTTGCCGAACTTAATCCTTTATTATGTTGTGGCTCAACTGAGATCAGTTCCCTATTTCTGCTCAATAACACTGTAGACTCACTGGGCTGAGATTGAATACCTCTGGCTCTGACCTTACCACCCAAATTCCTAATCAAAAATTACCACCCAAATTAGCACCCAAAAATAACTTTTCTGGCCACTACACGACTTGCTAGGGAAATCTGGTATGCACATAGCAACTTGCACAACTTGGCTTCAAAACACTCATCCCTCACCTCATTCTTGTTTACTCCTTCCCTCCCAACTAGCCTGACCCTGAAGTGGTCCAGCTTTTGGCTTGAAAAACAACGTTTTCTTATGAAGACATCTTAGACCCAAATACTAAGTCTCAGGCCCTTCCCATATCTTCAGGAGACTCTCTCTCTCTCCCCTCTAAGGCCTGGTTCACACCTGGGCGTTTGACAGCGCTGATCGACGCGCTGTAAAATGCCCAGCAAGTTAAATCCCATTATTTCCTATGGGCATGGTTCCCACCTGGACGTATTTCAGCGTGTAGGAAGGCGCTAAAAAATTGGAGTTACGTACCTGGTAACTACTATCCATTAAGATACAGCTTGATAGCCTTTGTAAACGCGTGTTTGTCGCGTTTCATTGAACGCAAATCGCGGTAAAACGTGCGGCCCGAAACGTGCGTCAAACACGCATATTACGAACGCCCAAGTGTGAACCCAGCCTAAGGCCTTGTTCCCATATCTTCAAATAAAACATCTAGCCTATTTCTAAAATCATGGCAATTTGGCAAATGTACTCCATTTGAAACCATGTTCTTCCAGGCCTCCCTCCAAAGGCTTCATTCCTGGTTACATCTTTCTTGGCGACCCGAAACCGATCGAGTTTGTCAAACACCTATACATGATTTACTGGGAAAAATTGCTGGATTTAACTATTACCAGAGATCAATAGGCAGCTATCTGGCGGACGGCAGCCAAGTCTTTTTTGCTCACTATATAAAGAAAATCGATATAAAATCCTTTATCATTGGTACCATACTCCTGAATTCCTACATTTAGATCTACCCGAATGTTTCAGCTTAATGTTGGTCGATGCAGCTCAGATTCTGGTTCCCGATTACATATCTATTGGCACTGCTCCCATATTAGACCCTCCTGGGGGAATGTTCATTTACACGAACACCATTTTTTCAACGATCACTTACTTTTTTTCCGCCACACTTTATTCTGGGACTCCCTTTCCCAGGACTTCATAAATATGAGAAAAAAATTGCCTATATACTTGATAACGGCCGCTCGAAGCCTTATTGCTTTACATTGGAAACGCAGTGCCTCCCCCCGACGGACTTAAGGTGCCCATACACCTTACGATTGTCGTACGATTTTCGCATGCGATCGACTTTTTGGGTGCATTGCAGTGTCCGATCGACAGTACTGTACAATCGTACGACTTTTGATGGTCAAGCATGTTTGAAAACTTCGCTAGATCGTACGATTGTTTTAAGTTTGCTGGCGTTTCCGTCCGTCAAAAGTCGTACGATCTACACTGCGCTTGCGCTAACGAAAATACGTCAAATTACCGCAGGTGCTTTTTCGTTAATTACGGCTAAATTAATCTTGCGATCGGGGCAGGATGGGGCTGCCGTACGAAAATCGTACAACTATTCGATCGGACGAAAAGTTTCGTCCGATAATCGTAAGGTGTATGGGCACCTTTAGACTTCTATATTAGGGTCAAGGCTGTCCAAAGAATGGCATACTTATCGGCTAGATTGAACAATACTGTCTCTCCCGTAAGGCTTGAGTGGCTTGGGAGGACTTGGATGAGTGTTCAGCTGGCGGTTTGAGTAATTCCTGATTTTTTTTTCTCGGATGAGGTCTGTATCTTCTAATCCTTCTTCCTTTCTCTCCTTCGTTTGTCCCATCACTCGCCCAGTCTTATCTTCGTCCATTGTTTTAACTACTGCAAGTTATTTTTATTCCATGATCTTCAAGGGCTCACTTCAAATTGTTTTATGTTTACAGTAATGAGCCAGTTGATTTTGGATTTCTAACTCTGCATGTATGCATATTGCTATGTTTATTCTATTTTATACTTTTTATTTGTATTTGTTCTGCTGCTTTATAAATAAATGAAAAACAAAACAAATGTAGGCAGTGTAACACTGTTATATATCAGCTCCTGTGTGTGCCCTTGCCCTGACATTAAATGTGTGCTAATGGGGTGTTCACTACCTATACTTCCTTTTGTGCAGTCACTACAGAGCCTGTATTTTAGTGAACACACAGGGTGATAAAGGGGAAAGAAGTGACAGGAGGAAAAGAGAACACTTCAATAGTGAATAGGTGTCGATTGCAGCACTGTTGAGGAAAGCAGAGATTTCGTATTGGCCATGAGGGTGTAATGTCAACCAAACATGTGCAAAAGGCCTCCAGCACAGCTAATGGGAGGAAGAGTTGCCCTACTTCGGTACTACTACTCCCTACTAATGAAGTGATGGTAATGATAATGAAGTAATGGGTGAGGGAGTGAAAATGTCAGGAGTTGAGCATGCTCATTCAAAGCCCATGTCCACCTTTGCAGAAGTATTTTTTAAAAACATAGGCCAGCAATGTACATAAAGCAGGCATATACGGTTGATGTTCATATCCTCTTCATATCCACATGGAAACGTCTGCCTCCGTGCTATGCAAGCAATGTGAAAATACCCCCCTTCCTTGGACAGTGTATTGTGTGGAAGGGCAGAGCTGGTGTTTACAGATCATGTTACAATGGGTGACAGTGAGGGGGGCAGCTGATTACAGTCTGACACCCTGGTGTCGGACTGAATTTCCATTGAAGAATTATAATTTTTAGGCATCAGGCCTAAAACATTCTTAAAAAATGAAAAAAAACCTGTAATCAATGCGAGTCATGAAAATGTGCAGATGTATATATCACTGCACCTCTTCATTTAGCACAATAAAATGCTAATCACTTACAAAAGGTGGAAATGGACTTTAAGGTGTAAAACTAAGAACAAGAAGTCGCCAGTCATTTTGGCAGGAAAGAGGGAATGCTCTTTGCATTATAAAGTGAAAAGTTCTTCTTAGTTTTTTTAAAATAAACCAAAATCATTCTAAAATGCACTACAGACACCTATGCCAATATAGAACTTGCTCATGCCCATTTCTAAAGGAGACCATACACCCTACAATTATCATTCAATTTTTTTCGTGCCTTCATTGAACAGTCGTTTGATTTCTGCACGACTGCCCCATCATGCACAGACCAGTGTGGATTTACAATTATAGTTTGTTAGCAATACTAACTAACCGGATTTAGTCGATCGACAGAACGGATTTTCGTTTGTGCAGTGTTCATGTTGCGATTTTTTTTCGTACGAAATTGCCACTAATCCATACATTTTTGTATGATTTGAAAAAGTTTACTAGCCTGACCGATAAGACTAAATTCGGCCTGTTGTACAGTAATTCTGATCGTTCACTTCCTATCAAATGGCCTATCATACGAAAACCCAATTTCTTTTGGAAATTGAATGATAATCGCAAGGTGTGTGGCCACCTTTAGACCAAATAGTCAAATATTTTTGTGATAAAATGGCAATCAATGCAGGTTTGCAAAACGTGCTCAAAATCTGGAGGCGAGGGAGTAAAATACTAGTACATGTCTAAGCTGCTATTCCTGCAAAAGAAATTTAAAATAATAAACATGCCAGACACTGGCAGGGTTCATGTTCATACGCATATTGGAGGGGGGGAACCTAAATGACTACCATATCCCTTTAAAAATAATAAAATAAGTAATTTACTCATGAATAACCCACTAGCAAGACTGAAAAAACTGACTTTTAGCCTTTGGATTATAAGAAAGAAACTTAATGTTAAGAAATCCAGTAAGCTGCATATGAGAAGCAATCTCCACAATATAATGCCGCATTAATGAGAAGCAGCTTAGTCTGCATGACACTGGGGGGAGCTGGAGGCAACCAGTGTGCAAACAAGCATTAATCCAGTTTATTTTATTCAAAAAGAACCTGAGGGGATATTGACTGAAAAAAAGAGCTTACATCGTATATTGTGGCCAGCACAGTAATAGGTCACCATACTTCATTACTCTGGGTATAAAATCATAGCACACCCGCACATATCTTCAAGTGCTTAAAATGTGCAAAAGACTACAACATTAACCAGATATCTACAGAGCAATGGGTTATTGACTAACCCTGTCACATTACCAGGAGCCAGCTCTGCTTGTCAAAGTATCACAAAATATCGAGAGCAAAAAGGCCCTAGCCTAACACGAAAGAGTTCACAGTTTTTATGTTTACATAATCAATAGACAACATGCCATATTCCTAGTGTAGCGCTCACCCCCTAAGGAGCCGCTGGAATAAACGGGTATTCCCTTTCCCTCTCTGGGGATTTCAGCAACCTAACTGCCCCAACAGCACTAACCCCCTCTGTGGCGACTGACAAAAGCAACGTCCAGACTGTAGATATGATGCTAAGGAATGCTTAGGAGAGAAGGTTAGTGGCAGGACCATCCAGGCGGACGTAGAGTAATTTACTTGGAACACAATAGCTGCAGCCATTCACAGACTGGGACCTTTAAGCCAGATAGGACAATCTGTGGTTAGAGTACCTGGCTAAGCAGTACTTGAGTCAGAAGTCATTAGGCATCTTCATACTTTAGATCAGTAGCAAGCCACTGGGCCCCCCAGACTCAGGCCTCAGTTTGAGTAAATGGCTATTCCCCTAGGATTTAGGCCTATCCAAATCAGAC
This sequence comes from Nanorana parkeri, assembly GCF_000935625.1. Taxonomy (NCBI): domain Eukaryota; kingdom Metazoa; phylum Chordata; class Amphibia; order Anura; family Dicroglossidae; genus Nanorana; species Nanorana parkeri. Next base: position 935,085 of record NW_017306909.1, read on the forward strand.
AGTCCATAGCAGCCTCCTCCCAGGCAGGGCCCGTGAGAGGAAGTGCATTTACGCCCACTCTCAGCATGCAACACTAGGTCATAAATCCCTTATTGGTTGCTCTTCTCTGTGGCAAAAGCTGGCCATACACCTTACAATTTATCTGCAGATTTTCTGTGGTCAGATGGAAAAGGTGCAACAGATTCCTCCATCTACACTTAACTGTGTGGATGGAGTAATCTCCACCTGGGCCAATCTGTTGCACTTTTCACATCTGACCACAGAAAATCTTCAGATAATTGTAAGGTGTATGGACACCTAAAGATACACCCAGCAGCGGCAGATGCAAATGATAAACAGACTGCTTAGGGGAAACCAAATGAGCATAAACTATAGATCACCAGACTGAATACAAACTGACAATACTAAAATTACTAAGCACTCCTGCTTACAGGGTGCTACATTAGGAAAATAGATTACATACAAACTAGGTTTTATTAGGAATATTTAGTAAATCAATAAACTATATATTAGGATCTGAAAACAGAAATCTAGATTTTTCAAAAACTAAATTAAGATGGCAGACACAAAAGCAAAGAACTGTGAGGTGGTGGGCTCCTTAGAGCCTTCATCTCTATGCAAATGCTGTCAGTTTATGTTTTGCTGTCTGTCTCACTTAGATGAACATTTCCTGTCCTGGGGCCCCATCAGGGAGCAAGATAAAATCTCTCTAAAGTGAAGGGCATTCCCCTCAAAACAGTTGTCACTGGAACAGGTTTTCCCACTGAAAGAAAAAACCTAATCTCTTGTTCTGCAAAAAAGCTTTCCAAATTTCTGAATCAAAAGACCATTGCCATCAAGACTTTCCTACATTATCTTTAAAAAAAAAAAAAGTACAAGAAATTCCAAGGAAAAAAAGGTCTATACTGGCTTCCTTGATTCATTTATAGAGATGTACTTTTCTGCTTGAGCTGAAAATTTACATTCAGGACAACTATGTACAGGGCCTTGAAAAAGTATGCCCCCTTGGTATTTTTTCTGTTTTATTGCATTACAACCTAGAATCATAATGGATTCTGGGGGTCCTGCACCATGCGATGTACACAACATGCCTACCAGTTTGTAGGTGCAAAATTGTTATTGTGACGCAAACGATTAAGACAAAAGAGAAATCTTGTTTGCCCAAGTATTCACCCCTAAAACTCAATACTTTATAAAGCCACCATATTCTGCAATTGCAGCTAAAAGTCCCTTGGGGTAGGTATCTTTTAGCTTAGCACATCTAACCTCTGGGATTTTTGCCCATTCAAGGCAAAACTGCTCCAACTCCTTCAATTTAGATGGGGCGCGTTTGTGTACAGCAATCTTAAAGCCCATTTACACCTTTGTAAGTGATGTGCATTTATTGTGGTAATGTAGAGGTGCGGCGGTGATGTATGTGTGTGCGCATTTTCATGAGTCACCGTGTTGTTGTTTTTTTTGATACTTTGGCCTATGAAAGAGTCCAATAAACAGAGTCCTAGAAATTAAAATTTTTCTCCAGAGGAACTTCAATCCCACTCTGAAGGTCCCCACACACCTTACGATAATCGTACGATAAGCGCGGGAAATCCCGCTATCGTACGATTATCGTAAGTTGTGTGGAAGCTGTGCGACCTCTACTACTGTAAGGTCGCACGACTTTAAACTTACGGACATGTTCGAAAACCCGCCGAGCATCGTACGATGTTCGGCGGGTTTGTGGCAGACCGGAATGCAGGCACAGGCCTTACTTTTCTCATGATCATTCTGTTCTCTCTGTTCTGCTAAGCTGACCCCACCACCTTCGCATGAAGGAGCACACGCTCATCAGCAGCAGCTGTGACAGAGCAGAGTGAAGAAGAACTCCACCCTGTGAGTCATCAGAAGATCTCTACATGGCTGTGTGTGAGGAACGATTTCTTCCACATGCTGTAAGGGCCGGTTCAAACCACAACCAGTGCATTCCAGAGCGATCAGCCTCTGGAACGCACTGAAATCGCAACCCAGCTGGGCTCACTGCATTCAGGGGCTGGATGGGGCATAGCGATGCATTGAAGTCAATGGCACCGCAGCCACGCCGCCCGCAGGACGATCACTCAAATACTCAAACATTTGTGTCTGCGTTTGAGTCCAGTGCGACCTGCAAAAATGCTGCAAGTACTATTTTTGCAGATCGCACTGGACCGGAATGCAGGCACAGATGTGCCACGAGCTCTGGTGCGGGCAATCGCACTGGGACCAAAGTTTGGTGAACGTGGTCCCAAATGCCTTAAGATCATTCACAAGCTCCTCCCGTGTAGTTCTGAGCTGATCCCTTACTTTTCTCATGATCATCCTTACCCCATGAAGCGAAATCTTGCATGGAGCTCCAGACCGAGGGCGATTGGTTATTTTGTATTCCTTCCAATTGTGAATAATCGCTCCAACAGTTGTTTCCTTCTACCCAAGCTTCTTGCTGATAGTCTTGTAGCCCATTCCAGCCTTGTGCAGGTCTATAATCTTGTCCCTAACATCCTTTGACAGCTCTTTGGTCTTGCCCATGTTGGTGAGGTTTGAATGGAAGAAAAAGATTCTGTGGAGAGGTGTCTTTTATATACATAAGTTGTCGTTGAAGCACCTTCTTAAATTGACAGGACTAATCTGTGTACCACATAGCCAGTCTGTGGGAGCCAGAATTATTGTTGGTTGGTAGGGAATCAAATACTTATTTTACTCACTGAACGGCAACTCAATGTATAACATTCGTATCATTTGTTTTTTCATTTGATTTTTGGTTGATATTCTGTCTCCATCATTTAAAATACACCTATGATAAAAATGATAGACCCTTCATTTCTTTGTAAGTGGACACACACACAAAGCTAGAAGGTGTGATCTGTATCTTTCAATAAGCATTAGCTGAAGTAAAACAACCAAAGGATATGATTATTAGGACACAACATCATCAAAGTAGATCAGGCAGTTCAAACTCTTCTAATGGAGAAACAACAATATTTGCAGCACTTCCGTGACGCTCCATTAGAATTCCCTTCTTGTTTTAATATCTTAAGTGCTCATGTTCCAAAAAGGACAGATCAAGTACAGTAAGCGCCAAAGGGAGCAGGCAAGTGAAGAATGCATTATAAGAAATGTGCCCAGGGGCACCTCAGCCAGGAT
>NW_017306909.1:938438-944469 GCF_000935625.1 Nanorana parkeri
ACTGACCAGGGGTTTTTTTTTTTTTTTTTACATTTAATAAATTTGAAGGGCACATTCTTACTCTACAGAGCCTCTGGACACAGCTGTCCATTTCTAGTATGTTCATCTTGCCCATAGGCAGTAGTGAATTTAGATATACAAAGCCCTATACTATAAATGCCTTATACTAGAGTCTGCACATGTACAACAGACGTTGCCATGCAACTTTTCTACAACTGAAACTAAAAAGGTAGACAAGGTTGCAAATCAACATGACCTGTTTTTCCAAAATAATTACTGGAACATAAGACCCCTTTTCATTTCATAAGATGTTTTATCAAATAGTAGACGTGCATGTAAACCATAATAATGAATTCCTCTTATTTGCTCCTAATGGTCTGGTGAATGCCATTAAAAGTGCTTTGCTATCTTTGTTCAATAAGTGTAAAAATGCCTGTTTTGATCTCATCAGAAAATCAACGGAGTGCTGTGCAAAAAAAAGTTGCATGGTCCCCTCTAATGTTAAATAATACCCTCATAAAACCCCATTAACCTGCTGCACTTTCCTCTGCATCTGTAATACACACCAGTAGCCAGATGACAAGTGTCCTGGATCCTGTGGGACAGTCCCAGTGACAGTATCAGCAATGACTCATCCCACAACCCCATACCTGTGCTGTCTTGCATCTCTGTGCTCCTCTACAGCTGATACCCAGGGAAATCAGTGATGTCACTCCCCCACCTTCCCCCCCAACCCATCATGTGCCGGTCCTGAAGCATGGGCTAAGTCACAAGGGAGCAAATTAAATGCTCCCAAATACCCTTGTGATGACTGTTGAAGAGCAGGGGGCCGTGAGGTTACTCTGTTAAGGTGAATATAAGGGGATAAGTGGGGGAACACCCTTTGTGCAGTCACTGCCAAGGTGAAAGGGTCTAAAAAATTGTGAATTCAACACACTTAAATTAACCTCTTGCTGACTGGGGTGTTAAACCCCCTTCATGTCCAGGCCGTTTTTCTAAGTATTCAGCGCTGTGGTACTTCGAAATGTAGTGCAACGTTATGCAACGCTGAACTGAAATTGTATATAAATTATTGGGGACACAGAGGTTTCTTTTGGCGGTATTTACCACTGGGCTTTTTTTTTTTTACTATATAATGAAAAAAGTTCAGAAAAAAAAAACCTATTTTCCCTGCGTTATTAAACATTTATTGTACAATTTTTTGGTAAAACAAAATATGGAGTCACGTCGGATAAATAGACACCAAACAAGTGTAGCTTTAAAAGTGTGTGCGCCCGCGAAATCGCAAAATGTTTTGGGGTGTTTTACTTTTTGTTTTAACTTTTTTTAACCTTACAGATATCTGCTTCACCAGCTTCTTCTATAGGTATAGCAGCCAGAGAAATGACAGCTAAAGGTGTGGCAGAATGCTGATCTCTCCTCCCTTCTCATAGCTAGTAGCTGCCGGGGGGGTGCACACTTTATCGTCATACAAGTGATCGGCCGGCTGTACAAAAGGCCGAAACTTGTATGTAACAGTCAGTACCTGCTCTTTACATTGCAAGCAGAAAAATAAAATAAAACTGACATACAGGCACATCTACCCGCTGGGAAGAATTTCGCCCTCCACCTATGTATTCACAATGGTGATTGTTAAAAATGAACTCTTGGCAAGTGTTCTTAATCCTTACAGTGGAGCCAACCTCGCATTGCAAGTGCTTGTTTGTGTATAGGTTATACTCACACAAACCACTAAACCAGCTGCCTGCTTCTCCAATCACTGAAGCTGGTCTTGATTTATGGGACCTTCCCTCTGCAGCAGCAGTCTAGAGTGAGCCTCCATGAATCGGTCTAAGAGCACTAAACCCTTGCAGTGTGGGGGTAGCCCTACTGCAATGGTTAAGAAAAATTCTGCCTGGAGTTCTGCTTTAAAGTACATCTAAAGCAAAATACAGAATTTTTGGCTAACCAGTAAAATCCATTTATTGGAGTACAGTACAGGACACAGGAAGATTAAAGGACTGCAGGTATCATATGCAGGTAATCAAGTGATTAGACACTGGACATACTTTGTTATTTACAAGCAATAGAGGACAGAGTCCAGTGTCCTGTACTCCACGAAATGGATTTTACTGGCAAGTCAAAAATCCTATTTTCTTGATCACAGTACAGGACACAAGCAGATTCAGAAACTGGGACATACCCGAATATTAAAAAAGAGGAGTAGGCTACACAGCAAAACAACTTAAAAGGCAAACATAACCGAATCGGTTTTAAAAAGCAGACTGTAGCACCTTTCAGCCAAAACAATCAACAGATGCACTGAGATTTAGTAGTGTGTGCCTTCAAAGCGGAGCTCTCCCCTTTAACCAGTTGCTGTCTGCCCGTTGTAAAAAAACGGAGGGACGGCACTGCTGCATTGGCGGGTTGCAGTCTCCAGACGGCATTTTTTTCTGCTTGCGGGCAGATAAGACCTGTGCAATGCAAACACCCGATACCGGATGTTTCACATATAGACGATCAGCAGCTCTATAGCCTGCCGATCGTCTATATGTGCTCGTTTTTCCGCGCCCCCCGTCTGCTGCCGCCGCTTTTTCAGTCATATATAAACGCACATATAAACGTAAATATGCATCCGGTGCACCAGCTTGCGAAAACGTCAATTGAGCTACACACGTTACATATCGCCATGAACGTCGCAGTGAGAGCAATAATTTAAGGGCCATCAATCACTGATAACACTAAACTGAGGAACGGTAAAAGCTTTTAAAGCATCACCTGTGGCCAATTTTGGATATTATGGTTTTTTGAGGTTTCGCGCGTGCACGCAATTTTAAGGCTTGACACGTTTGGTGTCTTTATCTAACGTGACCCCGTTTTTTATATTTTATCAAAAAATTGGGTAATAAATGTTTTATCATTTAATATAGGGGAAAGTTTTTGTTTTTAAATTTCTGTAATTTTTCCTTAACCTCTTGCCGTCCGCCCGTAGTAAAAAAACGGACGGACGGCACTGCTACATCTGCGGGTTGCCGTCTCCAGACGGCAATTTTTTTCTGCTCGCGCGCGCCCCCTAGCGGGCACGCACGGGCAGAAAAGACCCGCTCGTTGCAAGTCTGAAGAATGACCTGTGAGAAATGATGAAATCAGAGGCTGAGAGCCCCCTGCGAGGTCCTCTAGGAAGGTTAAAGAATCAGACTGTTTCAGCAAAGCCATAGAAGCAAGATATACATGTATATGTATGCTTTATCCATCATTGTGTAATAAAGTGATGGGACATAACATGGCTGTTTTAATGGGAAACCTTGAACAGAAAGCCTCGGAATAACTATCCTATTAGAACATCCTCACCAGCTCAGAGGCATAAGTCTGAATAAAAAGAGCCCGGGAAGTATATTTTACCTGCTAGCCTTAAAAAGTAGCTAAACCCGTTTCTGAGGAAGACTCCACTTTAGGACAAAAGTCCATAATCATACACAGGCTTAAAAAAAAAAAGGAGACAGATCGAGAGAGAAATGATCACATGATTAAGAACAGAAGCGGGGTAGACATTTTGTGGAACTTCAAAAAAGAAAAAAAAAAGGACTGTAAATTAGCCACAGGAGGAGGGTCTGACTCCAAATAATCCAAACCAATGAAGACTCACAAACACAATCTCTATTCTGAAGTAGGATAACTGTGTGAGCTGTCTGTTGACAATTTAGGGCAACACCAAACCCTCCAGCAATAATTTTGTCCAGTCGTGAAGGAAATAAAGCACAGCAAAAGTACAGAGAATCAAGACCGCAAGATGAAGAAACCAGAAGGTCAGATCAGCTGCTCTGAGACATGAACTTTTCTTCATCTTTTCAAAATAAGTGTCATCTTACTACAATCCATATACAGCCACTACTTGTCTACACTAACATAGCAGATCACCACAACAGGGAAAACTGATTTGGAATAGTTGCAACATCCATTACCTTTGCATTATTAAGCAAACCTTCAAAACACATTCTGTAAGAGAATCACTTTTACCCAGATTCAGAATGACAATGTATTGGGGTCTGATTCACCCCAATAAATTTGCCAAGTTGCAGGATATTGGGGACATCAGTTCAGGGGAGCAGCCGTGTTCAGTCTATAGAAAACTTAAATCCTCCCTACCGCTGCAGATAATAGAAGTGTCTAGGTTCGAAAAAGATATTTGGACAGCAAGTATACTCTTGTTTATTATGGCATCTGCCCTAGAGCAGTCCATATGTGAGAGCCACCTACACCAGACAACTCACTTGTTGCTGTTGGAATATTATTGCACGCACCACCACTGCTTGCACATACTGCGATGCAAAGCGTATGTGATAACTAGTTTTCTTCCCTATAAATGCGTAAATAAAGCTGGCTCATTGAGAGGTACTCTCTTACAAAATAGACAGCTGTGTTTATTTTACCTTCAGGAAAATTAGTATGTAGATAATCTCTGCTTCAAATCTGCAGAGGCATACCACTAAAACACAATGTTTTAAGCATCATTGCAGGGTTTATGCACCCACATATTACATTCCAGTAGCTGCAAATCTTCCCTGGAAATAATCCTCTTTCTCGAACCATGACCGTATAGGAATACATAAATTTTGTGCGCCAACATATGTCTACCAAACTACATACTATCTGCCAATAGAAACTTGAAACGTTTTGGTCACAGCTTACACATTTCCTAGTAAACATCTAAGGCATATAATTTTAATGCGCTAACAAGCTGCTGTATTCAATATTAAAAGCCAGGTTTAAAATACAACATTTATGTCAAATTGTATCTAAAAACCATTAAGTAAAATCACTAAGAAATGTAATTAGAAATAATCAATCAAGTTACTACTTGTTTAAAACAAAGCCATTTCATTTAAAACTAAAGCATTAATGAGTAGAAGGCATGCAATTGTAATTGGCAAACTACAAATGTTGCTCAGGGTATAATTTATTGCAGTAAACCCTTTTCGCGGTCATTTACAAGAAAAAGGCCATGGAATCTTTATTTCCATTTTAACTCTCCTTATAGCATTTGGATTTGCAGCCACATTGCAGTTTAAATCACCAATTATATTTAATCACCTGAGGACCAGAGCAATTTTTTCTTAATTTTTTCACACATGCCAAAACCTACATTTTTGGATAAAAAAATTACTTTAATGTAGAGCTGCAACTACTAATCGATTACATTTGAGAATAGTTGCCAACTATTCCCATCATCGATTAGTACATTTTCGATTAGTTACTGGCAGCAGAGGTACGAGGGGGGAGCAGCGGGGGATTTCAGAGTCACCGGCCGCAGTCTCTTCTCCCTGCTGGTGCTGGCTGCAGCGGTCTGTGTCCCTTTCACAGGCCGCTGTAGCCGGCACGAGAGGGGAGAAGAGACTGCGGCCGTTGACTCTGAAATCCCCCCGCTGCCGCTGCTCCTCCGTCAAGACAGTTCAGTGTTACAAGTGTCCACTCCTTTTCCACTTGATTAACCCGTTTCCTTTTGGTTATATATCTCAAAGGGTCAGCTGTCTGTCTCAATCAAAGAAGGGAAGGTCCGTTCTGTGTGTAGTCAAGATTTACGGCTTCTCTCCTCTCCTCTCTCGGACCTTCCCTTCTTTGATTGAGAGTGAAAACTTCTGGGTATGTCTGGTGAGTGCATTATTAAACAAATAAGGAGCATTGACAGCTGACACTGTTATATATAACCAAAAGGAAACAGTTTAATCAAGTGGAAAAGGAGTGGACACTTGTAACAATAGCCAGCCTTGGTATTGGATATTTTACATTGCAATAGCAGGCTGGCTATTGCTCCCAGCCACTGCCTGCTGTATTTACATTCAGCTGCCTCAGCAGCTGAATTCAGTGAAGTGGAAAGGTGACACAAGGGTTCTAAAAGACCCCCGTCACCTTTAAAGAGAACCTGTCACCTCCAATGTGCCATCACATAGGGGGGGGCTTGTGAGCCCATGAGATGGCAATGAGGTAAAAAAAAAAATGTAAAAAAGTTAAATAAAAAACCCCCCCCCCCCCTCAAAAAAATTGAATGAACCCA
>NW_017306909.1:944510-949353 GCF_000935625.1 Nanorana parkeri
GCAAACACGCAAATACTAAAGAGAAACACTAGTTGCACCTACATAGAAAAACGATTGCGCTACACGTCAGGTATCGCCACGTATTTTATTTTAAATCCAACTAATCGATTAATCGAAGTTAATAAGCGGCTAACTAATCGATTATGAAAATAATCGTTAGCTGCAGCCCTACTTTAAAAATGCAAAAACACAAATTAATTTTAGTACAAACATGCACAATACCATTTTATAGGAAAATATAAGATGGAGTCATGTTGAGTCAATAGATGGCAAATATGTCAAGCCTTAAAATTGGTGAAAAACAATGGTACTCAAATTTTTCATAGGCAACGCTTTAAAAGCCTTTAGTTCGCATCAATTTAGAGTTGTCACTTTTTCAGGGCACAGATGCCTACCACCGGGTCATGCACGCAAAGCCCCCGAGCGGTTGGCTGGACATACGCCCTAGGTGCCTGACCCACACCCGCCCATCATGCTACTTTACCCCCTGGCTCTCCCCTGGTGGTCGTCCCTTTCTTCTTTTTATCTCTCCCTCACCCCACCCACCTACCTTTCCGCCCCACGCCTGTCTTTTCTCTCCCTTTCCCTGTCCTTCTCCTAGATGATGAGCACTTAGCTAGCCCTATTCATCTGTTTTCATGTACTAAGAAACTATGCCAAATTTAAGTGCCACCATCCCTTCCGATTGCTATGTTGTACAATGCAACATAAGGCTAACACTACATTTACTACCTGCCTCTTTGGTGCACCGCTCCTGCTCCTTGATAACTTTTTCTTTACTGCTCGAATTACACCAATGCTGGCTTATGTGACGAGCCACTGATCCTTTTTTTGTTGAGACGACTATCCCCCTCATATCCATATTGTAGCCACTATGTTCTATGTATGCACCCTACACCCCAGATTGTTTATGGGGATGCCGTCATGATGTTGAGGCGGAGCCTCCCTGTACCATTGTACCATGCATATGTACAATAAAGTTGACTTCTGATTAAAAAAAAATTTTTTAGAGTTGTCAGTGAATTGTGGTCATAGAATTATTGCTCTCACTCAGACATTGTCAATGATAATTAACATGTGTGGTGTAATCGCCGTTTACGTACACACACTCCCCATGTGAGCATTTGCATTCGCTCGCAGGTGGCAGCTTCTGATTTTTTTTATTATTATTCTTTACGTCACCCTTTACATTTTTTTTACTAAACTTTACTGCTATCACAAGGGTGCTGTAAGTCCCTATGTAATACCATTGGTAGGTGACTGGTTTTCTTTATGGCGATATCAGGGGTCGATTTGACCAATGTCTCCGCTGCCCTCCAAAGCAGATGATCAACCACAGGGACTGTACTTAATTATCTGTTCACCAGGCACTTCAACTAGGCTTTTGACAACTATGAAAACAGGAAGCGCTTAGGCCCCGTTCACACCTTTCCGTTTTGTCGGGCGTTCAACGCTGTATGAACGCTCTACAAAACGTACAACCATGAAAATCCCATTGTTTTCTATGGGTATGGTTCACACCTTTCCGTATTTCCGCCCGTCTGAACGCCCTACAAAACGGCTGACGCCCAAACAAGTACATGTACTTCTTTGGGCCGTTTTCGATTGGGATACAGCCAAGTAGCCTTCGGAATCGCGCGACGGTCGCGCAATTTTTTTACCGCGAATCGCAGTAAAAAAAACGTGTGACGGTTGCGCGACAGACGTGCATGCGTAATACGCCTAGGTGTGAACCCAGCCTTAGAGAACTTCAGGGAAATAAAAAAAAAGAAGACCATACCCTGCAACGGTTTGAAATGCAAAATTTTGCCAAAGATACCATTACAAAGCACTATTACTTACCTTATCCCTCACTCCCACAGGCTACCTTCTCTTAATGCAACTGGTCCCCTGAAGCAGCTTCTCTTTTGCCCTCTGTCTTGAGGTCACCTAACGTCATCACATACATACAATGCATAACCAGCAGTCCTGTATGTAAGGATGCAAAGGGCCTGCCCATATCCCAGAGCTTCAGAAGAGCACTGGCTGCTGGGGGGGAACAAGGGAAAAAATAAGTGAAAGTGCTTTCTAATGGGACCTCAGGGGGGAAACAAGCATTTAACTCTTGCAGTGCAGGAGGAAGTCCCGCTGCAAAGCTAATTTTTTTTTAATTTTTTTAACTCCTTAGAGTTATGTTGCATTCAGGAGAGGGACACAAAAAAAATCTTTGAAGGCCAGCCCACTGTAACCCCTCAACTGTCATGCTTCAGTTTAGTGAGTACATAAGGTCAAGACAGAATTTTGTGAATCATGTTCCTGAATTGACTCCCAAAAAAACAAAAATTTTTACTGTAGCAAATTCCTTTTTTTTGGTCATGGAGGGACACATTTGTATTGTAAATAGTAGAGGTGTATGATGTCTAACAGCAGGGCTTGACAAATCTCAGGCGCCAGGACACAATTTCTAATCACATTGGCGACCTGGGCTTTTTGTCAGCCCATTCACTGCCCATTTCTTCTCCCCCACTTTAAGATTATCTGTTGCTGTGGGTCCTCCCACAGGTCATTTTTCAGCTTTCTTCCTCCCTGCTAGGCCACACCGCTGACACCCTTAGTCTGCATTCCTCCGTGCCGCCCCCCGTCATGCCCCTGCTGCCCCCCCTTAAGATAAACTGTCGTTCACAATAGGCGTCTAATCCAGTGGCCAGCATCAATAGCCAGCCTGCTAATGGGCATTTTGAATTGCAGTAGCCAATATCAGGGTGGCCATTGCACAATCAACAGAGCAGGACCTGTAGGAGAAGGCAGTGGGCAGATGCAATTGGAATTTGAAATATCCAATAGCACTGCCTGCTGTGTTTACATTCAGCTGCCTCGGCAAGCAGCTGTCATTCCCCAGCCAAAGATATTGAAGCAGAAAGATAACACTAGGGGTCTAACAGGACCCCTAAGGTCACCTTAAAGAGAACCACTCATCTCCAAAGGAGTAAACACACCTGTAAACAACTAGGCCCAAATTGAAACAAAGCCCTGAGTACTCACACAAAAAAAAAAAAAAAAAAGAGCGTACCATGCCCAATGGATGTTCTGAGAACTATCTTTTAGAAAAATACAAAGATTTTACTGGGCATCACTGTCTACTGCATTGTTCTAAGCAGGATGTGTTTGACCCACGAAAAGCATTGGCTGTTTTATTGACGTGATCCAATTTTAAAACATTGAACCTTTTATTGCCCCCGATACTTGGTTTGGTGGCCATCATTTTGTTCTCTTTTCAAGCCCATCAGGTAGCCTTTGTGGTGTTTTACGAGGCGCCTAACCAGAGCAAGTGAGCTCTTCACAAGCCTCTAAAAAAAGTCAGAGTAACAAACGTTTCCAGTGCATTTGAAACCTGTTCTCTTGGCAATCAGGTTGGAGTGGAATAGGCTTGCTTGGGTTGCAAAGCAAAAGAAAATGGATAAAATGTAAATCAACATCCAAAAGGGAACAAGTGGCTATTAGAAAAAAGGACAATGCAGTAGATACTAATGGAAGACCTGAGACAAGACAGGCTATTAAAGGGCAAAAGTCAGTAGGGCAGTATACCATGTGACCTCCTGAGAGGACAGAGGGACAAAATGCATGGATTTAAACTTCTGCCAAACTTAACTGTATTGGGGATTTGGAATTCCTATGGCCCGATGCCTGGGACAAGTAGTTCCAGGTGCCGTGCGGGTAGGCAGCAGGGCTAAAAGTAGAGTGGGAGCAGTTTTGTACAACTGATTTGGAACAGCTGTAGAGACGTTCAAGATAAGGAGCCCGATTGTTAATCCCGCTCCCCAACACTGCCTCTCTCCCCGGCCGCTGTCAGTCACCGCCCACCGGCTCTCTCCCCGCCATGGTCTTCTGGGTCCCTTGATCTTCTGGGGGACCCGGTACCACTGCAAATTAGATCAGGTTGGAGCGGGGAGCAGAGCGGAGAACATCCGCTCTCTTCCATGTAAACACTGACGGGAGAGCTGTACTTGCAGCCTTTAAATGTCCGCTGTTACAGGAGTTCCAGCACAGTACAATGCTAAAACTACTGTATTGTAGGTGACAGGTTCAATAAAGAGAACTTGTCACCTCCGAATGCTATCACAGGGGCTTGTTAGATCACACTGCTGAGACTGTGAAAATCGCATGGATGACACTGCGGATCACAATGATGAGAATGTGAAATCGCACTGACACTAAAGTAACTGATCTGTTTCACTGGCTCTATACCTTTTTGCCATTGGACAGTGCAGGCATAGCTTCCCCATTCGTAAGCGACCGGGAGGCGAGCATGAGTCGGGGAAGGATGTCTTAAGATGCCCTCCCGCCCCTACAAGGCTTCTGTCCGGCCGGTTACCTATGCCCAGCGGACGGGAGGTGGTTAAAGAGACGGAGGAAATTTAAATTAAATAAAACGCCACTTAAAAAGCATTTGGCCAAAAAAAAAAAGTCTAAAAACGCACATAGCTGAATTAAAATATAAAGGAGGGAAACACCCTTCCTTATACATATGAGGTAAATTAATTTTTTACTCACGACTCCATTGCCCTGTTCTGGACATAACAGGAATTTCCAGGTAATACTGGCCTAACCATCATATAATAAAAACAAACACAGGACTGATCAAGTGCATTTAATACCTTTGTCTATTGGCAAATAATAATTACCATCAATGTTCAATATTTTGTATTCTCATGCCAAATAAACCAAAACTGTTTAACATTAACCTTTTTAGGGAAGATGGGAACAAATTATATTTGGTTTATTTGGTTATACCAGTCCTAAATTTGTAAAAAATCCATATGCAGTCCTACAAAATGGTCAACTTTATTTTTAGAGACCCAAAGCA
>NW_017306909.1:950977-961896 GCF_000935625.1 Nanorana parkeri
CTGATTCTGGATACAGATTGTGGTAAAGCAGTGTAAAGATGAAAAAAACTTAGTACATCAAAATAGGGGTACATTTAACTGTAGGGTAATAAAGATGTGTGGTTAACCTGGAAGCATGGGCTAGATACCCTTATGTCAATGGAAAATTGCAATGGTGATAAGTATGCAGCAATAAAAAAGGTGAAAAAGCTCTTGAAAAATGTCAAAAAATGCATGCCAGTTTAAGGTTGCCTCAAGTCTTCTCAGTGTACAAAATGAAACTGCAAGCAGACATCCCAGTAATCTTTATGTTCCAATAGGGCTGGTTTTGAAGAAATTTGACTTAAAATGCAGCTGTAAGAAAGTAGGACACAATGACCCAAAAGCCAAGCACTGTTATGTCAATTTCCAATCAAGAACCATCAACCCATTAAAATGAAACTGCAACTAGCCACTGTTTGCTAAAGAGGTTAACAAGAGTCCGCTAATTAGTTTAAATGTCTAATTACAGGCCAATTAGGAACCTTTAAAGTCCATTTAATTCTTGATTTTTTCATTTTACAGAGTAAACAAACAAGATTTCACCCATTCTTTGCAGAACATCAGTGATTACTAAAAGACGTGGTGCAACATCAAAACAAGACCTAGATATTTATTGAAGACTAAGCTATTGCTGTATGCTGTTTGGAATAGGACTATGGGTTTTTAAATTTCAGCTACTTAAGAGAACTATGGGGTTAAGGCTTTTCCCCATAGTTCTCCTTAGGGTAACGGGAGGACACAAACTAGCATCCTCCCGTCACCCTAGGCTCAGTATACCGCGAGCTGTAGCTCGCGGTATACTGAGACGCCGCAGTATACCGCAAGCTGCTGCTCGCGGTATACTGAGACGCTGCAGCGGATCCCGACAATTATGTCTGGATCCGCCCAGCTGCGTCACTGACAGCTGGCTCTGCCTATCTAGAGGCAGAGCCAGCTGTACCCGCCCCCTCCCCCGTCCTTACCGCCAGTCAGAGCTGGCGGATCGGAGCGGGGAGGGGGGAATCCAGCCCCTCCCCTGTCACGGCAGAGGGCTGTGACAGGATCGAGAGGTGAGCGAATGCCCGGTATGTGTTCGCTCACCTCCTAATCTACTAAGCCGACCTGTGACAGTCACATTGTCACAGGTCGGCTAGAACTATGAGGTGAGTGAAAAGCACTCACCTCATAGTTCTCCTTTAAAGCCAACTCCAAACTGAAAGAAAAAAATTAAAACAAAAGTACTGACCCTTATATTACATCAAAGCAGTCCAATGGTTCTTGAAAAGGAAATGCAGCCTACCAAAACCTGACAGGAACAGTACTTCCTAGTACAAACATTGCTTGGAATGCAGGAAGAGTTATAAAGAAAAAAAAACCCAAAACCATGTGCTGGCACACAAACAGCCCAGCTTCTGACAACCCCGTGATAACTGCTAATCAACAGCACTGCTGAAGGGAATGTGAGCAATCTTGTTTAAGGCCAGGTTCAGACCATTTTCCGGACCAGATCTGGAATGTGGTGCATTGCAGGGTTTTTTTTAAAGCTTAAAATGGGCTTTCAGGTGCGCTCCAGTGTGTTTGCATGTGTTTTTGATGTTTCCATGCGTTCCAGTGTATTCTAGACGAGAGAAAACAAGACTAGCAGTATTTATTTTTTTGGTCTGGTCCCGGACTGCGCCCGGGTGAACAGAGCCCAGAAATATCATAGGGATACATTGGGATGCTTTTTTTGGTCTGGGAACAAACTGTTCTGGTCTGGACATGATCCGGACATGGTGTCAGACCCCACAGGAAAACTGGGCAGCTCCTTTTGCGAGTCCTAGTTTGACTGTGCTGCAAGCAATGGGTTTCTAACGCTTGCTGCAGCACTTAGCTGATACAATAACTGAAAGACAAGTTTCTTACTGTGCAGCCTATATGCATTACAGTAATACTTTGAGGGTTTAATTGGGTTTTCAATTAAATAAATTCTAAACAACACTTACAACTAATCTTACTGAAGGCTGTATTAAATGTATTAACAGTTTGACAAAACTTTAGCACCAATTATTTAGAAGGTAGCATATTTGGTTAATTATAACTAATACAAATGTTAAAGTACAGCATACTCTCACCTTGGTATCTAACTTTTTACAACCACCTTTATTTTGGTGTCAAAAAAGTGATCATAAACTAGGACATTGTAAGCTCTATTTTTAATGCCATTGTTTCTATTCTGAATCAAGATTGTTTTCCTAATATTTTATGTTCATCTGTGCTTCTGCTGGAGGATTTCTGGAAACACCTGTCCAGATTGCTGTTCAACCTGGAGGTCAGGAGGTCTACATTCAGCATTCCCCACTTGTGGCATTCCCCACAGGTGATTCAGCAAATCAACTGCCTCGAAGGAGGACAAAATTAAGCCCTAAAACCTCATGCAAAGCCGCAAAGGTTAACAGCTCCTGGACTGTAGCGGTCGAGTCTGGGAGCGGAAAGTCATAAATCTCTTGGGGCAGAAAAACAAATGCTTGAGTTGTAACTAAAATAGGATACTCAAGTGATGTCGGTTACAGTGTTGATTTCTGAAGCTTCAAGATCCAAGAAGAGTTCCCCTTTATCATCAAGAATGAATCTTTGCAAGCCTTACTTGAAGTTAAATCCATGTTCTGGTGCACTGAACAGTACTCTGCTAAAATCTACCAAAACCAGGACTTTGTAAAGTACTTTATTTTACTGTTATCTGTCGGTTAACTTCTTTTTCTGTATATTTTTCCTGCACCTTTTTTTATTAAAAAAGATCTTAAATATTGAGAAGCTTATCTCTATGCTCTAAATAAGAACTTTAGGTATCCATGTCTCCATGGAGTGAAATATGTGATATTCCTGTCTAAGAAAGCGGTCTCATAGGCTTTAAGTTTTTAATTGTCAAAGCATTTGCTGAGAATGGTGTGTTTCCATTAAAATACGTGGTGGCAGCTACTGTTGTGTGTAAAAGGTTAACTGTGGAGCAAACCCTAGTGTCCATCACGCTGGCCTGAGAATGTTATCTCACGAGCTGGGAGAGCTGGGGAATCTGTGTGCAGGGTGAGGATGGGAGTGGTATTGCCACGTCCTTGTGGCGGTTCGGCCAGTTGGGAACTGCGTATAATCATGCATTGACAAAAATATTCAGGCCCCTTCACTTTTCAATTTTATGTTGCAGCCTGATACTGCAGTTTACATTTTTCTTTTCTCATTAATCTACACTCAGTACCCCATAATGGTGATGTGAAAACAGAATTTTAGAAATGTAGAAGTGTCTGCATTTAAAAGAAAAAATTAAATATCACATTGGCATAGGTATTCAGACCGTTTGCAACAGTTGAAATTTAGCACAGGTGACTCCCATTTCTCTTGATCGTTGGAGATGTTTCTACATCTTGATTTGAGTCCACCTGTGGTAAATTACATTGATTGGACATGATTTGGATAGGCCCCCATACACCTCTCTATAGGCGGCCTCACAGCTGACAAAGCATACTGTATCAGAACAATAGTCAGGTCAAAAAATGCCTGCAGAGCTCAGAGACAGGATTATTGCAAGGCACAGATCTGGGGAAGGCCACAAAAACATATTGTGCTTCGCTGAAGGTTCCCAAGAGCACAGTGGCCTCCATAATTCACAAATAGAAGTTTGGCACAAGTTCTTTTAAGACTGGTCGCCCGGCCAAGCTGAGCAATCGGGAGAGAAGGACATTCGTTAAGAGGTGACCAAGAACCCAATGGTCGCTCTGTCCCAACTCCACACAGGATCTCTGGAGCTCAAAGTTCTAGAAGGATAACCATCACTGCAGCCCTCCACTGATCTGGTCTTTAGGGCAGAGTGGCTAGACTGAAGCCTCTCCTCCGCGCAAAACACATGGAAGTCCGCTTGGAGTTTGCAAAAAAGCACCTGAAGGACTCACACTGAGGAACCAGATTATCTGGTCTGATGAAACCAAGATTAAACTGTAGGGCCCCAATTCTAAATGTTATGCCTGGAGGAAACCAGGCAATGCTCATCACCTGTCCAACACCATCCCAACAGTGAAGCATGGTTGTGGCAGCATCATGCTGTGAGGGTGTTTTTCAGCAGCAGGGACTGAGAGACTGGTCAGGGTTGAGGGAAAGCTGAATGGAGCAAAGTACAGAGCTGTGGCTCAATGAAAACCTTTTCCACAGTGCCCAGGACCTCCGACTGGGCCGAAGGTTTACCTCCCAACATGACAACTATCCTAAGCACACAGCAAAGACAACACAGGAGTGGCTTAGGGACACATCTGTGAATGTCTTAGGCTGGGTTCACGCCTGGCCGTTCGTAATATGAGCGTTTGATGCGCGTTTTAGGCTGTGCATTTTTACCGTGATTTGCGGTCCACGAAACGTGCATCAAACTTGCGTTTACAAAAGCTATCAGGCTGCGCGGAAATACCCCCCAAAGAAGCTCCTGTACTATTTCGGGTGCAGGGCATTTTTCAGTGCGTCAAAATGCGCTGAAATATGCCCAGGTGGGAACCATGCCCATGGCACTCAATAGGATTTCACTTGCTGAGCGTTTTTCAGCGCTTCAATCAGCGCTGAAAAACGCCCAGGTGTGAACCCAGCCAGGGCCCTGACTTTACCCTATTGAACTTCTCTAGAGACCTGAAAATGGTTGTCTGACGGTCCCCACCCAACCTGATTGAGCTTGAGAGGATTTGCAAAGAGGAATGGCAGAAAATCCCCCAATTCAGGTGTGCAAAAGTTTGTTGCGTCATACCCAAGAAGACTTGGGGCTGTAATTGCTGCCAAAGGTGCTTTAACAAAGTACTGAGTACAGGGTCTGAATACTTAAGTATATGAGTTATCTAAACAAAATTTTCACTTTGTCATTATGGGGTACGGAGTGTAGATTGAGAGAAGAAAAAGACTCTTAATAACTATCAGGCTGCAACATAACAAAATTGAAAAAAAGTAAAGGGGGTCTAAATACTTTCCAAATGCACAGTATATTAAATGCAATAATGATGGAAGGGGCACATGAGTAGGGATTTTGTTCATTTTCTTTTTTCCAAAGCCTTAGAATGCAAGGCAATCCTAGGAATGTATGGCATTTGCTAATAGAGCATTTAAATGCTGATAAAAGAACTCTGGACACTTATTAACCCTTGCAGTGCATTTCTCTCTCCCCACTGCAAGGGTTAATAAGTGTCCAGAGTTCTTTTATCAGCATTTAAATAGGACGTGATGAATCAGGGAGCTTAGACTGCTGCAGCAGAGGGGGGAAAGATGCTCTAGGAACCCGTCTAACAGCTAGCCGGCTCAAAGGATCAGGTGAGTAACTTTTTACACTATGCAAAAATGAGCACTTAGTAGCCCCACTGCAAAATTCTATAAAACTTGTGCCCATAGTTTTTAATAGTAATATATATGCCACCAGCTTAGACTTGCATCTGGCCTTCAAATTACAGGTCCCTTACAAAAAATGCAGGCAATCCAATGGAGACTAACTTGTATAGCATCACTCTTCCCTGCAAGTCACTTGTCAGGCTGTTCCCTCAAAGTAGTATAGCCAAGAAGGGACATTTTCCCCATAGCACACATACCTTCTTGCCAACGAGTTTCTTGCGCAGGAATTCCCTCGCCTCAAACATATAGGGAATGTCATATAGGGGACGGAGCTTCTTGTTCTTATCCTGAAGGAACATAAGAAGGGAATGTTCATGTGCAGTTACAACAGGAGGAGATACCAATTCTTTAGTACAACCCAACAAACATTGCCATAAGCAAAATGAACCAGCATAAACCTAGCATTCAAATGTTACTTTTGAACCATTTAACCCCTTCGTGACTGACGACGTAGAGTGTACGTCGCCAGCATCGGGGCTGTTTAAACAGACTACCGGCGGCTATTGGGAGTCAGTTTAAGCTTGTAGAGCCGACTGTCGGCTTTACAACAGAAGCAATTCTGGCGACTTACCTGTTCGCTTCTGTGTCCCGTAGAAGGGGCCGCCCCCCCCCCGGACACCGCCACCGCGCTTCCCGGGCTCGTCCTTGGTGTCCGCGGGGAGGAGATCGACAAACTTCCGTTCATCGATTGCCTCCCCGTTCTATGGGACCGGGAGTGATGCAGATTGCATCACTTCCGGTCCCTGGGATGTCAGTTCTGGGCTCCTGCAGCCCAGCTATAAGTTATTAACCCCTTCATGACTGAGGCCTTTTTTTCATTTTTTGTACCCATGTTATATTCCACATTTTAGGCCTGAAAATTACTTAAAACCCCCCAACATTATATATTTTCTGAATGCCAAGACCCTACACACCCCCCCCCCTTTCCCCAGTCAACATATGGTATGTAAATTGTAGCACAAAATGTAAGTTACACAGTGAATTAGCACATTTTAATATTCTTTACCGAACATTTAGCAGTAGCCGAAGGGGATTTCACCACCAATATTAATGCTCTATACTTTGAGTAGCTAAACATTATGTGAACTACACCAGTCTCCTACCAAATATCTGTTAGGATCGGAAGAAATGCATTGCCACAGTGCCTACACATAAGTGAATAAGATAAAGTGGCCAAGGTTTCAACAATCCATTAACTAGAGTTGTACAGTAATGCGTGCCTGTACTATGCTGTACAACTGGTGAGGCCAACAATAAGATTAACATAGGTGCTAGTATCTAGATTTCATTCAGATAAATTTAATTCATTGCAATTTCACTGAAAGTTCTCATTTATGAAACTTTCATCACTACTTAAATAAAAAAAACTAACAGCTTTAATCAGGGAAACAAATAGGCCTGCAGGACTTTTCTAATTTACAGACAATAAATAGAACAGAGTAAAAAGTTACAGCACAAAGAGCAATACAAGCTGGCTTGCAGACATTAATAGAAGACATAAGCAGCATTCACCAAAATAAAAGGCTCAATTTTCATGCAACTTAAGTGTATTCATTTCTGGAGCACTAAAACAGCAGCCAGTTTCATAAATCCTATTTCTGAGCCTGCTTCTGACAGAGCTCAAATTGACAGTTTGTTCTGGTGCCAAAACATTTAATGGAAAAAAAAAAGTTAGCTACAGCTGAAACATGTCTATTTCCTTACAAAAGGACTATGCATGAAATTTAATTAATGCTAAATAGCTTGTATTTTCACACTTTACAGAGGAATATTGGAGACGATTAATCTTTGCTATTTAAAGCAAAGATGAATAAATGTGACTAAAAGACAGACATACACTTAGAGACCTGTACTGAATAAAGGTGCCCATACACAGCACGATTATCTTACGATAATCGTACGATAATCGTACGATAATCGGATGCGATCGGTTTTTCATACGATAATCGAGCAGTGTGAACGGAGACGTGCGACCGTTTCTACTGTACGGTCGCACGTCTTCTGTCGAACCAGCATGTTCGAAAACCAGCCGGGAATCGTACGATTCTCGGCTGGTTAGAACGGTGCTCGGAAGACAAATGCCGAGCGGGCCGGTGTGCGCACGCGCACACTGCCCGTTCAGCATTGCGGTCATCGCAAGCCCGCCCCTCAGGGGGCGGGCTTGCGATGATCGAGAGTGCGATCTGCCTGTCCAAGATAGGCAGATCGTACGTTTTTTTAATCCCCGTACAACCATCATCACACTCGTTGTAGAGTGTATGGCCACCTTAATACAGAGGTTGCAACTGTGGGTCACGGGAGGAAGCTAGTATATGTCCTCCCGTGACCCTTGAGAACCATGGGGAAAATCACTTACCCCATTAGTTCTCCTTTAAGTTACGGACCTGAACAAGTATGCAATGACTAAAGTCAAACCATAAATGCGATGGTTGTAGAGTGTATGGCCACCTTAATACAGAGGTTGCAACTGTGGGTCACGGGAGGAAGCTAGTATATGTCCTCCCGTGACCCTTGAGAACCATGGGGAAAATCACTTACCCCATTAGTTCTCCTTTAAGTTACGGACCTGAACAAGTATGCAATGACTAAAGTCAAACCATAATATCAACAGACTTGTCCTGAGCCAATAAGCATCACTATAATTTAGATGTGATGGCACTGATCAGGTTGGGCTTGGTGAGGATTATAGTGGGACTGTTTGCAAGTCTGGAGACTTCAATCAAGGCTGCTTTCAAAAAGAGTTCTATTCAAATTATAATCAGCACAGAGAACACACAAACAAAATGTATTTGTTGCTTCTTTTTGACACCACATATACTGTATGTTTTCTACATGCTCTGTGTAAACAATGAAAAGCCATGTATCCTTGTGCTCTGCACCAGCTGCAGAGTTCTCAGCATAATGAGCGAAGCATACATATGCCTGCACTAAACTGCTGTACGAGTTAGCTCTGTGGGCCCTTAAAACCACTTCAGTTGCAGTCTACATCCTTTCGTTCAAGCTAATGACTCTTCAAAAACTTTCCTAGGGAAAAACGTTGAAAAAAAAATTAAATGGCATTTTCTGATAAATATGCCTTGTGGTTAAAGCAGGAATGATCAAACCTATTCCTCCAGGAATTATTTTACAATTATGGTATTTGCATAAGGGGGTGGTAAACTTGAAAGCATAGTGTTCACGAGTGCATTGCTCTGAACTCCCTAACTAAAGCTTACATTTTCATTACTTGACTAATCCATGATATTTAGAAATTACAGCATTTTCTTTATTTTGCCATCAGCCTCAAAATTCTCATTAGTACTCTAGTCAGTGTAGAATCAAATTACATTTGGTCACTATCTTGCAGCCTTTAATGAGAATTCTCTGGTGCAAAATTCTACTGCTTTCTCATGTGTAAACAAAACTGACATTAACCAAAATCACAGAACTCATGATGAACTTTACATTTTCCCGTAATTGATATCTTCTAGTAGTTAACGGATCTTGATGAGTATTTTTACTCAGCTCTGCATGGGGCCTGTATTTCATTCTGTTTGACACTCAAAATAAGTAAACACTTGGTTTGTTTAACCTCTGTGACCAATCATGCCCCTTTCAGAGGGGCAGTCTGTCAGTTTTTCAGATGCCTTTGAAAGCCCAATGTTAGCCTATGAGAAGACAGATTTAAACAGACTTGCATTGATTTAAATCTAGTTACCCCAAACTCCAGCCAGGTCAGGAAAACCAACAGAGTTCCGTTTTGGCGGACCTGATCCTGATAGGTTGGGGTATATCAAACTCTCCATAAGCCAAACATGGTCCCGTTAAGTTCAGTTTTCTACAATGGATGAAAATACTGGACACCTGGCCCAAACTGTTCGATCAGCGGAGGATCTGTCCACAGATTCCATGCTGACTGGAACTTACAGGATGTCTGTGTAAAAGAAGCCTAAAGGTGCCCATACACTACTCGATTCTCGTACGAGAATCGCAGGAAATCCCGCGATCGTACGAGAATCGAGCAGTGTGAACGAAGACGGGCGACCGTTTTTACTGTAGGGTCGCACGTCTTTTGTCGAACCAGCATGCTCGAAACCCCGCCGAGAATCGTACGATTGTCGGCGGGTTTCTAGCCTGCTCGTTCGACAGCTGCGGAACGGGCCGGTGTGCGCACACTGCCCGTTCTGCATTGCGGTCATCGGAAGCCCGCCCCTCAGCGGGGCGGGCTTTCGATGATCGCAAGTACGATCTGCCTGTCCAAGATGGGCAGATCGTACGAGCTTTTAATAAGCTTACGACCATCGCAAGACAAAAGTCTTGCGATGGTCGTAAGGTGTATGGGCACCTTAAGAGTTGGGCTCCCCAAGTCTAAGAAACTAATCAGATCCTCCAGGGACTGCCAGGCCTCAGATCGTCACCAGTGGCAATAGCTGACAAGCAGGTAGAGAAAGCACATGTAGGAAAGACTGTTGTGCATAAACATCCTGAGGTTATGGTGGTTGGCATTAAGGCAATATAATACATGAGAAGGAACACGAACAAGAGTTACTAAAAAGGAGCCACAACACATGCCAGAGGAAAAAAAAAAAACAGCAAAAAACTGGTTTGACAAAATTCTAAGGCTTCGTTCACACCATCAGCAGTGCATTCCGGTCCGATTTTGAACGCACTGTGCGTTCAAAATGCTGCAAGCACTATTTTGAACGCACCGCACAGAACGCACTGCAGGCACAATGTGCCTTGCTGTTGCCGCGCGGGAGATCGCATTTGGCCGCAGGGCGTGGCTACAGTGCCATTCACTTCAATGGCATGCCACTCCCCCTCCTGCCCAGTAAAAGAGGGAGCCGGCCGCAGTGCGGGCAAAGCGTTCCGGTCCGGAATCGGACTGGAATGCACTGCTGATGGTGTGAACGAAGCCTAAAGCTCACAAGGACCAAAAGGAAACATATTACACACCGACGCAAAGCAAGAATTTGTACATGGTTGTCAGATCAAAGCTTTTTTTTGCCGATTATGGACGTTATTTAATAGATATTGCGCGCTATTTAGGTTTCTTCAATTCACCAAAAGATTTAATGGAATCTCCACCAATTAACATCCGTTTGCAGAAGTGATATTTTATCATGCAACTCGTTTAACATCACAATCCTTATTTTAACAAACCTAATTGTTAAACATGTACAGAAGTGCAATACACACAGTTTTGGCCACTTATCGACCGTTAGACAATTGTTACATAAGCAACTCCTTCAGAGTATTGTTATAACATTTTTCTGGTGGAAATATCTGCTCAGAGAGTGAGATTTGTGAGGTGAATTGATAACTTCTAGTAGTGAAGCCTCTTTTCTGCAGTTTTTGGAAGATGGAACCTTAAATAAATAAAATAAAAACCCTAAGGATTTAGAGAAGATTTAGAGAATTCTGTCTCTATCCTTTAAAATACACCAATGATAAAAATTATAGACCTTTCATTGCTTTGCAAGTGGGCAAACTTACAAAATCTGAGGGCAGAGAGAGAGAGGGGGTGGAAAGATAGCGAGAGAGGGGGTGGAAAG
>NW_017306910.1:0-21645 GCF_000935625.1 Nanorana parkeri
CAAAATGAATAAAAAGATTTTTCAAAAAAAAAAAAAATAAGAAGCCAATCAAGTGTGAATGTGGAATGTAATGACATACGATATGGCTGTTTGATAGACTGCCATGTTTATTCAAATTTAAAAACATGGTGATTGAACTCCTAATTGGTCCCATCTTGCATGCCGCTATACAGTAGATTATGCAGCAAAGGTTGTATTTCAGATATATGCTGTGCTACACATGTGAATGGTATAGTCTTTTTTTACAGGCTTTGTCCTCTTATTTTGAATTTTTTTAAATTTATGTTACATAATTATTACATGAACATTGAAACCATATGTTATTGGAATCATGACGTCTGCTATATACTGTATATACAACTAACATTGAATTGTACAGCTCACCAGTCCCAAGACTGTTTTCCCCTTTAGATTTGTGGCCATATTTACTTACGTATGTGCAAAAAATACTCAGGCAGTACAAGATTGATGATTATTTGCACAGTTCAACCAATCAGAATTAATCTAACCTGATTTAGTAAAGGGAATTCTGATCACCTTATAAACAGTCATTGCTCCTTGTACTACTTACCCAAAATATAACTGCTCTACTGTACTATGAGATTATGAATACCCTATTTATTTTGTATGGTAGCACAGTTTCACAGGTGGTACAATATTTCAAGATTATGAAGACTTTCTTCAGGAACACAGTTTTATTTTCTATTCCAGTCTTTAAGAGCCTCAATGCATGAAAAACTGTACCTGCACAGTGCACAGTGCATTCACATGTACTCTTTGTGATTCTCTGAAAACCAGTGTAATGTGTTTGTACTGTTATCCAACATCATTCAACACACTTCCAGTTAGGCCAAGGTGTCAAATCACCACTTCCTGGATATGTGGGTTACAGAGGAACTCACAGAAAAATACAGCCACATCATTATGTGTTGCCAATCTCTGCACTATCCAGGACCCCTTCACCACCGGTAGAAAAAGAGGAGAAAGAGGACCTGTGATACCTTGTGGCCGGACTGGTGGGGAGTTTTTCCAAAGGAGGGGTCTGCATACATTAGAAAGAGGACCCTGAGCTGAAATAGACTTTAAGCTCCCCATTATAGAGAACCTTGTCAAAAACAATATACAATACTTTTTCTAAAATGCCCCTATGAATAATGTCAGTACTTTGGTAGACCTCTCCCATTAGCCAATCATCTGAAAACTTACTCATTGCAGGAATTAGTAATCACAGTTATTTAATAAGGTTGAGCAAGAAGCAATGATAATGTGTAAAGTATAGTATGACCATGGCTGCATACCTAATATATGTATATATAGTTGTTGGTGTCAATCATTCAAATAACTGCAACTATATTTTACTAAGACAGACCTGTGTTCCGGGATAATTGGTAGACTAGGGCACAAATAAATGATCATATATATCTTCATGACATTGAAGTTATTCTTATAACTAAATAATCAAGAGCACCTAAAAAAGATTATTTGTGTCTTGGTGTATACACATTTGGTATCCCTGCCTCCCATGTGTTGAGATTCCTCCTGGCATGATTAATTATGACAGGCGAGATAATGACAAGCAGTGATCATTCTATTGTTCCTGTGCTAATTTACACATCAAAGAACTGGTAGAAATATATTCAGACGTAACCTGGCGGCAAACCTCTATGTACTGCAACAAGTAAATAAATGCAGCTGCACATAATATAGCATAAATTCCCTTTTAATAGCCTTATTTTTTTAACTATAATTATGCAGAATAAATGTGTTTTCCAAACTTAATACCACCAATTCATTTGTAGAGAAACACTAAGAGGTGCAAAACTCCAGCAATGCCATATTTTTTTTCAGCACAAAGTGATTAAAATTAGCTGTTTGTTTATTTATTTATTTATTTTATTCATGTTCTAGAACCCCTTTAAAGCAGGCAAAAAATTATCAGTACACTGGGTAGCTGGGAATATTTAAAATTACAACACTTAACCCACCTCTCCACTGAAACTATGGATGTAGGGCTGGTTCAGGTGATGCCAGCTTAGAAGGTTTACCCAGACCAATACAGTAGGTGAACTGAGACTGCGGAGACTTCTCCTCTTCTCCAAAGCTGTAATTATATCCAACCATATCCAACCATATATAGATGCAAACATAGATACTGTTTTTAGTAGAGATGTATTATTATATTGTTTATAGGGAATGTCCCTGATTGAGGACTACTATCACCATTGTTTCTGTACTTATTCAGAAAGGTCCTCTTCATGTAGAGCTCTCTAGTTTTCCAAGAAACCAGGAGCTGCAATCTGAGCATTCACATGCACCAACACCTACTGATAAATATAAGATAGATTGACTGAGTAGCACTCTGTCAGCACTGCAATGGAAATTGGCAAAGTGTATCACAAAGAATCCAATGAGGTCTCTGACTTTGATTAATAAAAAGATTCTGATTATTTGCCGAGATTATTGTACTTTGTACACTGTAATTGATCTTTAGGCTGATGTATTGAATGAGCCCATATATGCCTACAGGGATACATAAATTGTGAGAAAATTTGCTATTTACAAGGTACTGTTTAAAGAAGAGAACCCCTCCATGATACTATAAAGAGAGGACCATAATAACCCACCAGGTTAAGGTACCCATAATAATTCAAAAGTATTATTTAAAAGCACAGGTAGTGCCATACTTACTATGATACAGCATAGTAAGTATGGCATAACAGTGTAACAGGGTATTTCTTTCTCTATAGAAAATGTTGTGAGTAAGTAGACATGCTCTAAAAAAAATAGGATTTGCAATATTATAGTAAACATCTGGAATTGTTTATTGAGCTTAAGTAGTACCCTGAAAGATTTAATACCTTTTGCCTGGAGTCCCCCTTTGAAAAAGAACAGTGCACTTTGTGCCAAGGCAATTGAGCTTTATAATTATATATCTGCAGTGTGAGATCTAACGCACCATGCCTGTGACCGCTAGCCTCATGAGATTTGGAGTCAGAGTTGTTGTCACAACTGTGATGCTCACCGTTCTCCCTATTGGAGGGAAAACTGTACCTAAGGATCTGCAGTGCAAGGATCTTTCTGTGTTTGCTTTATTCACTCTGTGGGTCTGTGCATCCAACACCTCACTTGTTGCTTCTTGAATTCCCCCCCACCAGTTATTAGATCACCGGTAATTGGGGGGGGGGGGTGTAGGGCAGTTCTCAAATGAGTAGGCAAACTCCTGCATCCCTAGAAAGATGGCTGCACCCACTCAGAGAGAGAAGAACAGGACATGGTAAATCAGTGATGGGGAAAAAATGTACTGCAGGGAGACCTCAGACTAGTCATTTGCCCTCTGTTGCCTTTTTAGGCACAACTTTTACCAGTTTCAGGTTCTCTGTAAATGGACATGCTCACCATTCCAGTGTCTCTGGTACTTACAGTACTAAAATATCAGGAAGTAAGTCCATGACATTGTCCTCACTGTGATGTGTGGCTCACATATTTTTATAAACTCCAGCCATATCTGGATATATAAGTCCCATGCAGTATGCACTCATAAATCTTATTTAAATAGTGCATTAGGAGTCTATCACTAATTCAAAGCTTTTTTTTTTTTTTAAATGAAGACTATGCCGCTTAGTATATTAATCTAACTTTAATTTTGTTCCTGTACAATTTAATTTACATGCACTTACAAAAACTCCCTTTGCCCAAGACCATACATTTCCAGGAACAGAAAATCTTTACACTTTAAAGGAGGTGTGCCATGTATTAAGTTTCATTACATCTGCGGAGAAAAGCTTTTAAAAAGTGCCTAAAATTTAATAAATCTTATCCTGTAGGGATAAACCTGATATCAGATGTCAGGAGTGTTAATAGGCTGCTCTTATCAGTATTATAATTCATTTTAACACTGGCAAATAGATGCTAATGGAAATTTGAGAATTATAGACCTATGCAAATGATAGCGGTTTTAATCACTGGTGGAATGAGCTCAAACATTCCCCATAGTTTTTATGACATGATCTCTACCAGACATGCACAGTTCATGGTGTTCCAGATGCTGCTGAACTACAAATCTCACAATGCTCTGCCTACATGGCACAAGTATGATTCTGCTTAACTCTATTAGTCAATATACTTTGATTATGAAGCAATGACTTTTCATGGTCCCCTTTGCAGCCAAAATTATATATGAGGAAGTGGTAAAACCCACCAGCTTCCCGCTGCAATGTAAGCACTGCGGCCGCACAGTGCTATATACATGACTGTGGCCGTGATGCTTCGCATTACAGTGCAGCAAACAAATATACAGCATGTCGCATTTGACAAGCGGTGCCACCTGTCAAACGTAGCAATTGAAATGAATGGGACCGTGCAGCAACTGTGTGGGCACACAGTTGCTGTGTGGTACTTCAGCAGGAAATCCCACTGGGATTTTGAAAAAAAACCTGCACTCAGAAGGCAGCAGTACTGCCTCCTGAACTCCAGTAAGCTGCTGCTCCACCACCCACTGAAAGCGATCAATCGTAGATTGCTTTTAAGTGGGCAGTGGAGACTGAATCCAATACTGAATGAGATCTTAGTGCTCCTTGGAGCTGCACTTAAAGCAAAGGACTACAAAGAAAAACATGGAGGCTTCCATTCAGCTGTATATTTAGGTTTCGTGCTGCCCTAGGCAAGACGAAAAACGGCACCCCCCCATCTAAATTTGTCCCACCCCTTCCTGTTCAAGACATTTTTTGTAACCTGTAACGTCGCTGGATACAGCTTCTGACAGGTTGCGCTATTAGGCCTCATTTACACAGCTTAGAGTCAGCCCGTACAGATCCGTACAGCATGCATGGCCATATTGGGCTGTTCCCGGGAAGGACAGGTGAGATTTTACGCAGCAGCCTGTTCTTCTCTATGGGAGGAGGCGGCCGTAAGCTCACCCGAAATACACTGGATGGATCCTGTCTGCGTCCGAGCACGGACACCCGCACAGATTTGTATGGGCCGACTCTAAGCAGTGTGAATGAGGCCTTAGTGTTGCAGGGAAGCCAGAGTCTCAAGTGGGCTGTAAAGGATCTCTGGTGGGCTCTGCAGGGTGTCAGGCTGGGACCGCCAAAGACCCTGCACATCCCACTATAGACCTTGCACAGCCCACCTGAGTCCCTGCAAACCCCCCCCAGAGCCCACCATAGACCTTGCACAGACACTCTCAGGTGGGCTGTAAAGGATATATGATGGGCTGTGCAGGGTCCCTTTCCCTGCACACATGCTGCTCCTCTTACCTGCAGCTCCCCAGCCTGCTTCCAGGACATGCCACTTCTACCTGGAGCTGCCGAAGCATCTTCTTCGAGCCGCCAAAGCTTCTTGCTGGAGCCGCCTGCAGCCTCTGCCGGCCACGCCTCCTCTTACACCCGACAGGTCGCTGCCAGGCCCCACCAGCAGCCACCTGATTAGGCAGCCGAGGCTGTCTGATTTTCTGCGCCCTTTGCCTAGTTTCCTCTTTGCAGGGGGGCGAAAAATGCCACCCCTCTGCAAAGTGCTGCCCCTGGCAAACACTTTTTTTTGCCTCGCAGTAAATACGTTCCTGCTTCCATTGCTGACCTCTGAATTTACTTTTTTTTAGCTTTCTCTGGATTTAATACTTTCTCAGACTCTGACCTAAAAAAACATTCAGATAAGAAAAATCCAGAATTAAGACAACCCCTGATTTATTCTAAATCAGTGCCTTAAAAAGTATTGAAGACATTGGATAAGCAAGACAGCCTGGCAATTAGTATCTTTAGGTGATGAGTTCAGTAATTGCATTCTTCATACCTCCTAGTACAGGTTTTATTTAAAGCTCAGTTAAAGTTTTCTATATTATTACCAAAATGCAGTCACGCTGTATATAAAGTATTATTATGGGCTTTTTTAATACCTAAATAGCAGTGTTTGCTGCCACAAGGATTAAAATACCATATGCTAGCGGCATGTTAGATAGCCAGACCACAGCCCAATGCAGAGCACAGAGGTTGAGGTCTCCAGTGGTCTGAAAGCTTAGGGAGCATGAGCGCTGTTGACTGAAGCACTGGGCAGGAAGCTTTGTACTCTGCTTTTAGCTATGGTCCGGTTCTCTAGCATGCTGCTAGCACAGGGTACATTAATCCTTGAAGCAGCAAATAATACTCTTTAAAGCACAATTCCAGGTTGAAAAAAAAAAATCTTAACCCTTGCAGTAGGGCTATCCCCACACTGTAAGAGTTAAGTGCTTGTCTTTGCCTAGGTTCAAAAATAACAAAGTTATACTCAACCGCTCCTCAGAGCTGGTCGGCTATCACATTGCTCACTTCAGCCTGTCTCCTCCACTGCAGTGATGGGATGTCCCTCGGTGTCCTCACATCCTATACGCAGTGTAAGCCGAGAGCTATGGGCATAGATGAGGTGGTGTATACGTGGATAGAGAACTGGCTATGGGAACGGGTCCACAGGGTATCTGTAAATGGCACCTTTTCAGACTGGGCTAGTGTAATGAGCGGTGTGCCTCAGGGTTCTGTGCTGGGTCCCATGTTGTATAACTTATTCATTAATGACATCGGGGAGGGTGTTAACAGCGATATTTCCGTGTTTGCGGATAACACCAAAATTGGTAGGGTAATAGACTTAGACATTATAACATTACAGAGGACCTGGATAAAATAGGAATAATGACTCAGGGACCTTAGACTGCTGCAGAGGAGGGGGAGCAAGCTCCAGAGACCAGTCTAAGAGCAAGCTGGCTCCAAGGATCAGTGCGGGGGTAGCCCCACTGCAAGGGTTAATAACATTTTTACCCAGAGTTCTGTTTTAAAAATAAAAAGAAGCTCACAATTTTTACTGTGTATGCAGCCTGAATGCATTACAGTTATAATATAATCAGCTTCTATTGAGCTTCAAAGAGGGTTAAAGGAAAGATCCTGCAGCCTTCTGTTGTGATAATTTTAGGTCATTGTCCAATGAAAGCACTCCTTGTTTTGTACCCCTACAGAACACCCCCAAGTCTGCCCAAGACACACCCATGTTGCATCCCTTTTATTCGCTCAATCCCATCTAAAAGAAGCCATGACAGCTAAAATATGCTTTATTTTGACATTTAGTTGCCCTGTTCTCAATGTGAAATGGTTGCATTGGCAAATTTACAGGCTTTTTAAATAGTCTTCACTTGTAATTTGTGAGCATGCCCTGGTCTGCTGTGATAAATTAGTTTAATTTCTAACATCCAACTTGTGTTATTCCGACTCACTTCAGCATAACTCTGACACTATCTGGTAAAAGCTACATACATCATAAGGAAAGTGAAATGGTGCTGAACGCACAGAGCCTCTTCTAATAATGCATGTTGATTCATATGATTTGTCACAAGTTCTTTCCTCTTCTTTCTGTAGATCAGAGCAGCAGAAAGAATCAGGCTGGGCTGCAGAGGGAAGACACAGTAAATATATCTGAAGGTTCCACTTAGAGCCTTCATTGATTTGAAATACAAGTTGTTCATTGAGCGGCAGAATGTTACCGATATGTTGATCCATTATCCATAAAGTGTGAAAACTTGAATAACATGATGTCATGGTTCTTGCCAGCGACTTGCCAGAGATTAAGTATAATAATGCATAGATGACACTTTTATGCAGTATCCTAGGTGCTTTCCATAACTTCTCTAAAATCTTTATCATAAAGTGTAAGTAGAAATAAAGCCATGAAATGTGAACTGGTTGGTGTATTATTTGTATACAGACAAGACAGATAAGATAAGATACGCGCACTTAGAAGCATTTGCTGCATTCATGCTTACTTAGAGATTGTATATATGTTCTTTATTATTTATTATTATTAACTCTGTTCAGGACCACAAAATACGTTATTAAAGAGGATTTCAGGAATTAACAAAATTAACCCTTGCGGTTGTGCTACCCGCGCAATACAAAGGTTAACTGCTCATTTTGGTCTAGAGCTGGATTAAAGAAGATATACTTACAATACATGATCCTTGGTCCTTTCTGGCTGCTAGACCAGTCACCACAGCCTTTTCCCTTCTGTTCTCTGGTAGTCTAAACCCCACTAACATTATCATGTCTAATGCAGTTTCATTCACCTGCATTAGCTGTGAGGACGCCAGGGACATACCCCAGCCAGAGCAGAGTGGAAGAGAAGTGAGCACTGGCTGCCACAGGACTGAGGATCATGTAAGTATATCTTCTTTATTCCAGCCCCTAGAACAGCAATGAGTAGTTAACCCCTGTGGTGCAGGGGTAGCCCAACCTCAAGGGTTAATTTGGATTACAGGTGGCGTTCCTCTTTAAATAAATAAATACATTGTTTCTAATTGCTCCTCATGTATCACTTCCCCCTCCGTTTTAGATTGTAAGCCCTCAGGGGCAGGGCCCTCCTTACCATCTATTTTCTTTTTTTTAAATCAGGTAAATATTAAATATTGCATACGTAGCGCTCACCCCAGAAGGAACCGCTGGTTGCCCGGTTCATTTCTAGTCTGTCTAGGGTATGTTCTTCAGCTGCCCACTCAATAGCACTAACCATCCTTCTTCTAGTGCCCATAAACTGACGTCCACTCCAGTAGTAAAATGCTGAATAACCTTTTATTAAACATCTTCGCTGGTGAGAGAGGGTACAGGGGTTATAGGTGTCCAGGGGTAACCAACAGAAGCTCCAGACTCAACAGACTTTGTAGATATATCGGTGTAGATCCACATGGGAGACAGCAGACAGCAAATTATGTAACAGACAGGCAGGATGGATGCAGATCCTCAAGCAGCAAAGACACCGATCATGCTACAGCCTGAAGTCCACTTAGTTCAACGACACTTTAAGAGCCTGCATTCATCCTGGTTCTCTTCCTCTTTCAGCATCACAGGCCTCCTCCATGTTGGAGGCCTAAGGGAAACCTTTCCCTCACACCAGCATATGCCCACCCCCAGGCCTCAGGCCTAGGGGAGGCAGGCTGAACAGGACCCAGCCCTATTCCATGGCTGGTCCTTGCTAGTCTGAGCACATGGCAAATCCCACCAGTATATGTACTCTATCCCAGCACGCACCACTGGTCAAGAGAAGTCTTGGCTGCTGTACTGTACATACACTACAGTGTTTCTCATTGGCAGGCTGGTGTCTCATGGTGGGAGGGGGGAGTGGGGGCAGGGCTCATATTTTTTTGAATTCTGTAGCTAACTGTTGTCTGGTTTGCAGTGTAGTCTCATGTGTTCTTCGGTTTGACTTTTAGTAGCAGGCAAGCAGTGGTGACAGTTTAAAAATATTTGCTCACTTTTCGAAATTGCAGTCTTTAGTTATACCGCTGTTATCATGTTATCATTCCACATGTCTGTGAAGCCTCTATGGCAACAATCAAAATGTTTCCTATTGTTGATAGCTGACATTATAAAAGACAGTATAATCAATGTTGCAAAGTTGAGCACACTTCACTAAACTTTATATAGTAGGTTCTGATATCAATACGAACAGGCTTACATTTTCCTTACTAGCCCTGGGAATAAAGATTACAGCAATGACCTTTGCCCTTGACATAAATTCATTATCCCTATTGCTTGTTGCCACTGTTGAATAAATTTGGCACCAGCTGGCTAACAAATGAGCAAGGAATAGGCCTATTAGACTTTTCACAGCACATTCCAGTCAGTTTGATTATGCATTCATTTAAATTAATTCACTTTAATTTTGTGCTTCTTCAAATATTATAAATCAAGTCACCGCAGCCTCTGCAATGCTGGCTAAAATATCACTGTTGTGACATAGAGGGAACTGATCAGAGGTTTCAGGCCTGATTAAGTAATCAGTCAGGATAAAAAAAAAAAATTTGAAAAAAATCTACCAGATAAAATTGTAATTATTTATTACCTGCTACAGTAAGTCCATCAACTGACAGATCTGTAATATGTTTAAAAACACAACAAGTGGTGGAGCTATAAGATTTGTACTTGAAGTCAAGGCTCAAATGAGCCCCATCTTTAATTAGCAGATGTAAGCACACGTTCTTTAATGTACCCTGTTTCCCCAAAAATAAGACCTACCCCGAAAATAAGACCTAGTTTGGTGGTAGCATGTGAGGTGGAACTTGAAGAGCAGGAGAGATGGTATCAGCCTGCATTGACATACTGTATTAAAGGAGAACTATGAGGTGAGTGCTTTTCACTCACCTCATAGTTCTTGCCGACCTGTTACAGTGAGACTGTCACAGGTCGGCTCAGTAGATCGGGAGGTGAGCGAACATATACCGGCATTCGCTCACCTCTCGATGCTGTCACGGCTCTCTGCTCCCCGCTGACTGGCGGATCGGACAGGGGAGGGGGCGGGTACAGCTGGCTCTGCCTCTAGATAGGCAGAGCCAGCTGTCACTCACGCAGCTGGGTGGATCTTGACATCGATGTCGGTATCCGCTCCGGCGTCTCAGTATACCACGAGCTGTAGCTCGCGGTATACTGAGCTTAGGGTAACGGGAGGACGCTGTCCTCCTGTTACCCAAAGGAAAACTATGGGGAAAAGCCCTGACCCCATAGTTCTCCTTTAAGGGGATGACAGGGGACTCCCTCCGGGCCAGCGCAGTGACAGGGACCACTCCAGTACCATACTTCACCAGCTGCTGTCCCCCTGAAGGACCTGCTTAATGTAATGGTACTGTACTGTACTGTAATGTGTACCGGTAAATGGTACCATACTTTACCGCGCTGTCCACTGTCTGATGTCCCCACTGCTGCACCTCTGGTACCACTGTCCCTGAAGGCAGTGCTGTAGAAAGCAAGGCTGCGGTGGCGGAGAGAGCAGAGCCGTATTAGCAGATACTTCCTCTATAGCGCCGGTTACTGTGACAGGCGGAGTGATACCAGATAACTTTGGATTGTTGCACATGAATAACTTTAGATTGTTGTACATTTTGTTGCACAGTAAAAAGAAAAAAATAAGACATCCCCTGAAAATAAGACCTAGTGTGTTTTTTTTTGGGTGCAAAAAAAAATATAAGACAGCATCTTATTTTTGGGGAAACACGGTAGGTGCAATGCTTGAAAAGTTTACAATCACTTTTACAAAACATTCTATGGCTTTTGCTAAAGAACACAGTGACAGATCAGATTTAGGGATCTATTCACGAAGCTGCCGAGGGATCTGGCCGTAGCAAGTAATGAAAACACAAAGTTAGGGAAATATATTTCATGGATATAGTTTAATATTACCAATTATAACAGTTTATTCACAATGTCAGGATATGTAACTGTTCCTCTTACTTTTCCTTGCCCCATAATACAAATGTTTTAAAAGACCTTTTGGGTTTTTGGCCACAGTAATGTAACTCCACCTTCAGTGATGTCACAATACCATACATTATGTCACATTGGCCTTAAGGAACTCCTACTGTTAAAGTATAATTACAACTTTGGTGCAGTTATAGTAATTTCAGAGTACCTCCCACAATCCCATTCCTATGGACCTCAGAGTGGGAGTTCATACTTGGAAGTCTGTAGGACTAATAAGGATTGCAGAGCACAATGTGAGCCAGTCCGGCTTTGTGTATGTCACAATGCTGCCACCATAACATGTTTCAGGCACTTAGGGGTGTATTTATAAACAATTTGCAGAGCCATTCACCCCGTGCAAATGTGAATGGCAAAAATTAAGGTAATTAGCACATTGTCTTTCCTGGTCGAACGTAATCAGACAAATGCCACATTATGCTCACTAGATGGAGATGAGGTGCATAGAAAATAAGTGGACAATTATTTGCATGTACAATTCCACCGAACAAACATACATGCAATTCCGCGCAGCAGGGGGTAGCTGCTATTATAACAGACAGTTGTTTGATGGTCATTCATAGTCCAATAAGCAGGCTTCAGGCAGAAAGCAGACACAGGAATGTCAGGGAATGAATAGTAGCAGTTGTCTAAGAACCACAAGGTGAGTTGAACAAAATTAGAAAAATGTTGTCAGGTTATTTATATATATATATCTATCTATATCTATATACCTATATATATATAGATATAGATAGATAGATAGATAGATAGATAGATAGATAGATAGATAGATAGATAGATAGATAGATAGATAGATAGATAGATAGATAGATAGATAGATAGATAGATAGATAGATAGATAGATATCTATCTATCTATATCTATATATATATAACACTTGTAACTGATCCTTTGCTAATGAAGTACATGCTGCAATGTTACTGGCTCAGCTTGACTCTCTCAAAGGCGATCTCCCTCTTGCACCCACAACAAACAATATCCACTGTGTAAGGTTCAGCCTAATTCTGAACATGTATTAATACATCAGCAGACAATGTGACTCAATGACATTCTCCAACTCCAAAATATTTATACTTTGGGGGTCAGTGATAAAGCACAAGGTCACATGGTGACTTTTACAATAAGTAGCACTTTCTCTCTGCATTTGCTGTGCTGGGAATATATACAATTATTCTGCATTATCATTTTCCAAAAGATCTCTCAAATTAGATTTGACATTGCAAAAGAAAAAAAAAAAAGAAAAATAATGAAAGTTCTGCAAAAGCCAGCAATGTCACTTCAACATGCAAACCATTGTAAATTAACATATGAATCTTGTCTTTAATTTATTGCTAGATAGATGAGAGTGACTCTCACATACGAGAAAGGAAATAAAACTATTTAATGGCAGTGGTATGAGAAAACTAATAGCTATTTAATATAAAAGTCACCCGTCGTAAATTAGATTTTGTTTTTCTTCTGTAAATAGCTTCATGTTGCCACACAAGCACAAGCACTTCCATTCATTAACACACGAGAAAAGATTATATTGAAGCTACTTTGTTACTACATTCAGTGTGTAAAGAAAAGAGTTCCCTGTAAAGAAGTTTGTAAATATTTACCTGTCCAGCTGCCGATCTTCTAATGCCACTGTAAGGCCTGGTTCACACCTGGGTGTTTTACAGCGTGTTCCTACGCTCTGTAAAACGCTCCACATATGAAAACCAATGATTGCCTATGGGCATGGTTCCCACGTGGGCGTTTTACAGCGCGTAGGAACGCACTGCAAAACGCCCTACGCCCAAAGAAGTACAGAAGCTTATTTGGGGCGTATTTGCCACGCGTATCCATTGGGATACAGCCAGGTAGCCCTCGGAAACGCGCGTTTGTCGCGCATTTTTTTACCGCGAGTCACGGTAACATCGCGCAACAAACGCGCATATTCGATACGCCTAGGTGTGAACCCAGCCTAATATAGAGGAATCATTTCCAGAAGTTTCCCTAGAAACAAACATTTTTGGGTGCTGGCGCCTTCCTACTTTATGATTGTTATTCTGCATGGCACCATTATGGGGTTCACTGTAAGTGCCTTCCTGGTCATACCGGTCTAGTACTGTGAGGTTTATGCAATTCAGGACAAGATTAGCATCTTTAGAAACCAACACTTCCAGTAATTCCTCCTGCTGACTGCTGTCACTGCTGTTTCCTCTTCTGGGTTGAATTACACCAGCATCACTCAATCCACTTCCTATGAGCCTAGGGCATGGAGATCATGCTTCCATTGGGTGCATCATCAAGCCTCCTGGGCACACAGGAGAATGCTGCAGAGAATGGCACCACATAATTACGTGAGTGTGTTCTCTGCAGCATTTAAACCTGCCCACCACCGAAGGCAGATGAAGATGAAGAGGATCAATTATGTCACATGACCAGACTGAAGATCCATGGCAGAAAGGTATGCATGCAGAAAAAGACTAGGGGATACAAGGGACTGGAGACAGATGGAACTGAATTAAAAAAATTGTCACTCAGCTATAATAATGGCCAGATTTGGCCAGGTTGCCCACCCAAAGCTCATCAAGTAATTAATTTAGTTGTAGAATAACTTCTGCCACTTGTATCAAATTGCATCCCGGGTGATGTCATTGACCAAATATGGTCATGACGATATTTACATAATTCACAAACAGGCCGGGGATCCGGTCGGGGATGACCTTATTTGGTCAATGATGTCCCCCAGGACCTTTTTGCCAGTTTGTTGACATTCAATAGCTGGCCAGGTTGCTGTCATATGCAATGGAAATGTAATTGTGATGCAGGTCATCGAATTGGCAGGGCGTCGTTCATTGTGATTTACTTTGGATCTACATCACTGGAGCACGTGATTGGCATTGGATTTACATAGAGGGGCACTGTTTATTTATTTAAAAATTATTTTTTGTGAGGTGTGGGTGTACCCCATACTCATTCACGTAGGAGGGGAGAACTAGATATCTGCGGCCCTTCTTATCTTAAAGGGGACTAACGGGGTCAGGGATGTGAGAATGAAGTCCTTGTCCTCATCATTGGGAAATGTGCCTTGCCGGGTGGAATGGGGGAAACTTTGCACTTCCCTCTACAAGATACACTCCCAATGTTGAAGGCATGTTGTCTGGTATGGTTGAGGGGGGCAGAGACGCATGTTCACTTCTTTCCCCCTTTGTCACCAGCCAGTCAGGCAGGCTGACTTAATTCTGTTTGTAATGTTGTGTGGTGGTTTAAAATGCATACCAAACTCTTATCAAAAAAAAGGACAATATAATAAAATATGTGAATTTTGAAGATTTTTTTCAACAAACAGAATGAAACAGGCCAGCAACAGTAGTTTGTTTTCTTACTTTTTAAATGTCACCTTTCCAGGTGAATTTTAAACTGGTGTATAACTTCATATGCAGGTTTTTGACATTTGTTAAGGGATTTGTGTATTTTTAACATTGCCCTGTAAAACACAATAAAAACACACTTCTTGCTGAATGGTATTTGGTTTAAAAAGGCCAAAAAAATATTTAAAGATTAGGCCCCCATAGACTTTAATGGGGTTCAGGGTTAACAGACTTCTCACTGGGTTCAGGAGATGTCCACTGAACTAAACTTTGCTTGGTTCACTCAGCTCTACTAAGCATCACTCTAATAAGATCAGACATCTTAGCTATGCAAGGCACATTAAGAGGGTTTTGAAGCTGAAATAGACAGTCAGGCCCTGAGTGAGTGAATTGTAAAGCACACAGTATACTATTACACCAACAAAAATGCACTGACTGTTCAACATTAGCGACTCAGCTGGATGGCACTGGCAGGCAGGATGATCCTTTTATAAACTGGCAGGCATGGTGACCTTATTATAAATGGGAATGTGTTACTGGCAGCCAACAACATGCCAAAGCTCATGCTTCCAGCTGATTAGAGAGATATAGCTCTGATTAGGAACGGGGAGTGTCAGACCTCTGCAGAGAGACCACTGCTTTCACAAAGCGAGCAAGGGTCCTTTGCTGCAGCATGCTGCGAGGGAACAGGCATTTTTACTCAGGATGTGGCTGCCTTCTAAAGAAAACAAATGGTAAGATTTGAAGACCTTTTGTTTTGATGGACCTGCAATACAATTAGTCAATATTTTTAAAATAATGAAGCACAGAGGGTCCATGACGACTGTCAATAATGTATTCCCCTGTGTTTCAACCACAGAATAACATTTATATTTTCTAAATCTAGATTACTATATATAAATGAAAAAATAATTTCCCGGGACTTTAACTAAAACAAACCAAAATAATGTATTTAAACCCATCTGCTAAGCATAAAAGGGCAAACAAATATGGAGTGTATTCTACATTTTGATACCAATCTGAGATTTATCTCCCAATACAGTCTGAGAGTTGTGTTTTGCTTGCGGAAACAAAGCAAGGAACCAATTAAGTCTTCAGAACAAAACAGTGCATGCTGGGTCTCAGAAGCAAGATATAAAGGCCTACCCTGTGATTTATCTTGGTAACCAGCCAAGGTGTTGCTTGCTATATACATTTTCTCTATCATGTGTCAATGCAAAGCCACTAGTAGATACTATAGTAAGACAGATCATTTCATAAAGTCCTGAAATTGCTTTAAGTAGTTATTACATTCTAATTGAACTTAGGGAAATGCAAAGGATTAGCAGGTGTATTTAATAGGTGCTGACAAATTAATCT
The DNA here is from genome assembly GCF_000935625.1 of Nanorana parkeri. Taxonomy (NCBI): domain Eukaryota; kingdom Metazoa; phylum Chordata; class Amphibia; order Anura; family Dicroglossidae; genus Nanorana; species Nanorana parkeri. The sequence goes on from NW_017306910.1 coordinate 15,965, forward strand.
GTCATTAATCACAACTTTAAGATAAGCTGTCACAATTGGATTAATGCGGGTATCTGAATATTCAGTCCTATTTTTTGATGATAATTGCACAGACTTATGAAGGATTTATACTCCCCTTCTTTAATATTTATCTCTAATTCCACACTTTTTTCTTGTAGTTTGGACAGGGTTGAGAATGGCCTGAGACTTTTTTCTAGGAAGGCTAGAAATATCAGTCTATCTGTCCTGATGACAGCTGTCAGTGGTAAAGTAAGCAATGTAAAAACCAAAGGTTCAATGTTTTCACCGAAACAGGGGTTGAGGGGAAGTTTTTCAATGGAGACACCTGTTGAAATTAACTCAACACTTACCCTTAACACTAAAATTTTCATCTTACACTTAAACCTAACCCCTAATTCTTACAGCCCATCTACAGGCAAACCAATAAAGTACCCATTCAGTGGGACTACCCCCAACTTGTCTGGAACTCAAACTAACAACTCTCCTGCTCCAAGATTTGCCAGTGGCAAGATATCTGTGATCTGATATCAAATTTATTATTTTCTCTTTTGAAGGCCTTTTCATTGATATACTATATAATTTTGGCAGGCTAATCTGTATGATAAGATAATCTGTATGATGAGAAGGAATTCATTTTTGAAAGTTAGTAAACACAAGATGGCAATATCACCTATGTAAATTATGTATTTCTCAGCAAGAGAGAGTTGTGTGAGGCTTAAAGTTTCCTTAAATTTACTAAGCTGTATACGAAAGAGCTTTAACGTTTCTGAAATATGTACGGAAAACAGGAAATTGCTGCTGAATTTTACCATTTTGAGAAAGGCAAAATTAGAGTGGTAGTTGGTAGTGTTTAGGGAGTCAATAGGCTTTAAATGGCTACTGAAGATTACAGAATCTGCTTTCAACTGTTCCGGACATATCCTGGCCCCACATTAGACTCATTATTTGAATATTTTTCACGGAAGGAAATAAACAGACAGTGGGGAGAAAGTAATATAAAAAGGTAAAGTGACAGTACAAAAATAACAATTGAATTTAAAAAAGGAAAAAAAACTGAAATAGAAACAACACTAAATAAACTAAACTACCATTAATACCCTCCAAAAAACTCTAAATAAATAAAAAAGAGTAGATTTGTTAAGCAAATGTAACCTACGCAGCACAAAAGGTAGAAATAAGAGTTTCAGCTTACAGTATAATTGGTAAAATTATAGCAAAATCAGTTCACTAAAGTCACTCTTCTCCCCTCCAGACTAGCTGAAGTTATATGAAAATACTTATAGCCTCCAATGTCCCTCCCACTTCCTGGGTTTTGTTATTGGTGATTTAATATGATGGGTACTTTTACCCATCCCTGGTAATGGTAATAGTTGGGTTTGACCTTTACAGAAAAAAAGAAAGTTTGCTTATAATTTCAGCTTCAACTTTACTCATCATTTTGATGTTATATTTTAATTGAAGATAGCCTCTAAATGCTTTCATGAGCTAATTATTTTTACATGCCTTGATCTATAGTTGTATCCATATTTACATGCAGACCAAGCCGCCCATCTCTGCCAAGTGTGTTTATTTTTCATTCACATGGTTAAAAATATGTTAGAAATCCTTTTTTGGTCTGCCTATGAATGTGGAGAAAACTAAGGCAAGCTAAATAAATAAAATAAATGTCTGTACTTAGTAGTAATATTAATTACTAAAGCAAGTTTTGGTTTAAAGGCAGGCGCAGTTAGCATTCACAGCTCCTACCCTGTTACATGTTGGTTACAGTGCCGGAGTTATTCTGAAAGCCACTCCGGGATACATCAAATCAGTAAGGGACAAGCCCATACTTTTCATACAAGATTTGCCAATTCAGTATGTAATGTTTTGAACTGCAACACTGTGACTCTGTGTTTTAATCAAAAGCAGATTTAGGGGCACTTGAAGAAAGGCTTCCTACAGTGATATACTATGTTCTATGGCCTTCAAAAGAATAACATTATTGTAAGTGTCATCCCTGAACTTCTGCTTAGGATCAAAATGCCTGTGTAGTGATCCAGCTCCAAAGTCTGATCAAATCCTGGCTGCACAGCTATTATTAAACTCAGGTTGGAGCCCTCCATCTTCCAGCTAGGCGTTCCAAATCTGTGCCCTCTTTAATTGAAATCTGAAGAAGAAAGGGGACTCATTGGCAAGGACAATTTAGAAAGAGAAACATTAATAAGCAGAAAGATACTGTAAAGCGATTTCTGTGCCAAAAAAGGGGAATTGACTGTATGTGGAAGACTGCCTTCTAAAGAAGTCAACTGTGAGGAACAAAACTGGTTCATACAAATGTGTTTTCTAATGTGATCACAAATCATAGCAATGTTTAGAAAAGTATTTAGTCTTCTTAAAGGGAACCTGTCTTGTGGTCAAATATAGGTTGAAAGCTAGTAAGCTGTCAAGACTATTTCCTTTTAAGATTTCTGACACCAGTGTTTTGTTTTGTTGTAGATTCCCTCTAAATGACCTATACGAAGTAAAGGAGTTGCTGATGTGAGTTATCAGGAGCAGCCACAACATTGCTAGATGGAACTAACAAGCTGGTACAGTAAGTGGAAAGATACCAGCTCTATTCACAAGATCAACAGGTGATAAAATGTTACGGTGGGACTAAGAAAAACAAACACTGTTGTGTTATTGCTATTGGCTGACTGTGTCATATATGTAACTTCTGATTTTGGCCATAGTTCCACTTTAAACAAGGACGCAAATAAAAGATCAAAGCAGGGCTTCAATATGCTTGCGAGCCCCTTCTCACTATGTTTTATCTAGCTTTGTTAGTAGATGGAATACAAAAATATGTGGCATTACTTAGATATGTCCATTACTTAGAGGACCATGTCCATATGTGCACAGTGCTGACTGAATGGTAGCCAGTCCAAAACACATCTCTTTTAAAATGCAGTTGCTGTCTACAAGAAAAAAAGCACAATGTGTGCCATTAAGAAAATCTATAAACAGTACACATTGTTTGTTGTTTAACTTTAATTAATGTTTTAGGCTAATATCTCTTTTGTACCATATAGAGACCCTTGATTCCTGTGAAGAATGTTGTTCACTTAAGTCCTATGAATACTAGGGCTACACACAATGAAAGCTATGGTCACACTGTACCACTATTTGGACACATCAATCTATATTATAGTCATTAGGTCTGCCTAAGTTACACATATCGAGTGATGTTAATTCTTATAAGTATTAGTTAAGACCACAAAACTGTTACTTCAACTGTGTATATTTGACCTCATTCTACCCAATTATTAGGGCTTGGCCATAATTTTGATTAATGTCCCGACAGTCCAAAAAGGCAGAAAAAGAACAGAATTTGATGTTTCTCAGATTTTAGCAGATGCAAGTGGGGATTAGCAGGGTTGAATGTTCATTTTTGTCTATGGGAACATAAAAAGCAGCTATACTTACCTTATTCCTCGCTTCCACAGAATTCCTTCCAGATACACAATCAGTCCCCCAAAACTGCTCCTCTTCTCCACTATGCCAGTTGCAAGTACTCAGAAGTAATTACATGCAATGCAGGATCAGCATTCCTGCATCATATTTGAGGCCGAGAGCCCACATCCTGGAGTGTCAGTGAGCTGAGAAGAGCGCCAGCTGCTTGGGGGTGGTTAAGGGGGGCAAGAGAAAAGGTAAGCATAACTGCATTTTCTATTCCCCATAAACAAAAAAAAGAACGTTTAGCCTTTGTAGTGTGTGTGTGTGTGTGTGTGTGTGTGTGTGTGTGTGTGTCGGGGTGGTAACTGCAAGGGTCAATTTTTATGTTACCCAGAGTTATTAAATAAATATATATACATTCCAGTAAACTATTTCATCTTTATGAACAGACTGAACAGTTCACCAATTTTTTTCAAGGCTTCCAGGTCACACTATATCTAGACTTGTCCGCTTTCCAAAGTTTGTCTGTAGTTCTTGTTGTGTCTAAAGCTTACCATACACATTGCAATATTCTTTATACCAACCATGCAACAACTATGCATTGCAAGGGCCTCTCTGATTGCATACAAACTCAAGGGATTGTTTAGATAGGCCCTCACATTACATAGTTTTGATAAATCTAAAACAGTTTATACTTTCATTAAAAGCTAACAAGCAGATTCTAATTTTGTTAGCTCTAGCATTAACACTAATGAGCTTCACTACCTGCTAACCACAAGAGGCACAAAGGGCAGAGAAACTCACCTTTGGCACTCAGACTCAGTGGTCTATTAACACTGCTTAAGTGCTTTCTGGTGTTTAATTAAATAAAACATGTTTTTTTTCTTTTCGGTTTTAGAGCAGAACAAGGTGCAGGGGAAACAGGGAGATTTTTTTCATATTAACATACCATATATGTATGCTTCATTAGCGAATGTTACACTCACATAATATGTATGCAGATACTTTATATATAAATTCAGTCTACAAATCAGTCAGCTTAGGAAACAGACATCATACGCCATATTATAGGCTTATTCAAAAGCCAATGCAGTAGAACCAACCAGAGATCAATTTTTTTGTTGTCAGCTCAATTAAGAGCTGCTTTATGATTGGTTGCTCTAGGTAACTGTGCTTTACACATCCTTACCACCTTTGCACTGCCTTAGTAAGTATACCTGCACACACCTGTCTTTCATAACAATGGTGCAATTATAGGGTTTATTGACATTTTCAAAATAAAGCTTTCATTTTCCTTACCTACTAACTATGGGATGAGGATACATATCTGAGGTGGCACTTATTTCATATGTTGGTTTTTAATCTTTCCAGAATGTAATTTTTCTTCCCTTTTCATTGCATTTCTTTGCTTTTTCTTAGCTTATTCCCCTAGGTATGCATCCGAGGAAAATCAGAATCTAAATATCTCCTCCAGGTGCTTTACAAATTTTCTACAACACTGTGAAATAAGAGTAAATCAGCCTACATTTCCTGAACATTTGTTTTGTTTATATCATATCTTACTCAAGTGGTATTTCCTGCTACCGTGCTCCCTATAATGAAAGCGCTGTGTGTAGATCTGCAATGCTATTAAATATCGTTGACCAGGTTACTGAATGTCTTCCACAGATGTATTTTTTCACGTCACAACACTCCCACTACAACATACTACACTATTCATAACAGCATAAGTGCCAGCACAGCCGGGAGATATAATAAGATAAGGTCATATGACAGCACTGTGCCAAAGGTATAGCTACATTATTTGCTTAATTCCTCAGTACAGGCTGTTTGTACAGAGTTCTTTCAGGTTCAAAACTGATGGGCACTATTGGATTGAAGCATTCTATGATTTGTTATATTTTTGAGGGAGACATCTGTCAGATCTAACCTGAATCTAACATTTTCTTGTCTGACTTCCTCTTGACGCCATTACAAAGCTGTTTGTTAGTAAAGCTACAGCACAATCAAGGACACTCATGAAACAGAATACTGTAGATATCAATGGCATCAACTGCTCTAACAACAAGAATGAAAACAGTTTATTTCAGATCACTTATCAAACTGTAAACATCTGTTTTGGAGAACCCCTTTAAAAGCAGAATACAAAGAAACTCAAAGTTAGATTTAAAGGGCTTAGTGTGGGCAGATGAATGAAAGATGAACTCTGATTGGCTAAAATGGGTTACATTTATGAGATATACAGTATATATATATATATATATATA
>NW_017306910.1:22139-35875 GCF_000935625.1 Nanorana parkeri
TATATATTCACTTTTCCCCAAGATCTTGTAGTGATGATGGGAGAGTCAGACCACTGTGTAAAGTCTACTCCAGCACACCCCAAAGATTTTAAATGGGGTTAAGGTCTGGATTCTGTGGTGGAAAATCCATGTGTGAAAATGATGTCTCATGCTCTCTAAACCACTCTTTCACAATTTGAGCCCGATTAATTTTGGCATTGTCATCTTGGAATATGTCTGTGCCATCAGGGAAAACAATCCATTGATGGAAAAACCTGGTCATTCAGTATATTCAGGTAGGCAGATGACCTCATTTTTTGGGGACATAGCATTGCTGTACCGACACCTATTATCCAGTGGAAGGTTCTGACCTTTTTGCCTAGCTAATTTCAGGTGGTAACTTTGTTTTTGTGTTATTTTTAAAGGTTATTTATAGTCATTCATGTTTCCATGTATTACAATTAGTACTAAAACAAAAAAAGTAATTCTTTGTAATTAATAATTTCATATTTACTTTTTTACAGCCTTGTGTCAAAGAAGAGATACCCCACCCTGCTAATAAAGATGATATGCAAATAATTAAAAATATATAAAACATTAGGTTAAAACCAGTTAATGAAACTGATATATAATCAGACAAACAAAAACAACCTCTATTTACATAGTTTTGCCACTTTTCTGTTAAAGCAATAGTGCAGTAAATCAAGATATAAGTGTGTGGTTCAATAAACACTGGGAGAGATGGCAGGAGGCAGCTTTTTTAAAGGGAGAGAAAGGTATTTTAAAGCATTTCAAATCAAAAGGCATGGACTAAAACACATACAAAGATGTGTGGCTTCAACTGGGCTTTAAACTAAAATATATCCCCCAAAAATATTGTTTCCCTTTAAACATTGTAATATAGCTATGAGTGTCGAAAATAAAAGAAGGATTTATACTATACTAAGCATATGTACCTTAAAGGATACAAAAGAGAAAGAAAATATATTTCAGTAATGTTGTATACCGGTTATATACCGGTTATGAGAAAATGAATGTGCTTAAAAATATCTTTCAAGCTGTATGTCTCTGGTAAGTTAAGCCCATATAAAAATGATGAACGCCAACACGGTGACCACTGCATTTCAAAATAAAAAAACATACCAAAACAAACTACAATCTGTTCCATTTAAGAATAATGAGACATAATTCCTTGTGGTATGTTCTAGTTGCAAGAGAACATTTCTCGGAACTATCCTATAATGTATGTCCAACTTCTCAAATAAAAAAACATTATTGTAAGGAACATATTTGTTTGCTCCCATCTTCATACTAGCCAGTATTATTTTTAAGTGCGTTCCCCATTGGGGAATCTCACTGAATGCTCAGCGGATGTGTGAGCCATTCCTTTTTAGTCTGCCATTCCCAGCTGACAATTTCCAACGTGAAGTCATCCATCATAGTCATGTGTTTGGCTGTCTCATACTGGGAGCTGGCAGTCAGCATCAATCCTCGCTCAAGCAGATTACCGAAGCTGCAACTCTAAAAACTACTTTCAGAGTCTCCCTTTTCTCTCACAGAGTGGAGTGGATGTGTTAAAAAAAGACCTGTCTCAATACAAGTCTTAAACTTGTCACAGCAGGAAGCAGTAAAGTGAAACATCATGTCAGCAGCAGAAGCCAGAAAACAAAACACTTCTATGTCATAAATACGCTGATAGGATCTAACAAAGGACCTCACAGTCCATCAGTTTACACTGGTAAACAAAAAATAGGAGTGAAGTCCAACACGGAAAATAAAATAAAAATCATCAGTGATATTCACATTGATGAAAGTTAATAACTACTCATTTTGATTCCTTTTATGAAATGTTTTAACCTTTATATTGACACTCTTGATCAATAAGCAGTTGGGACAATCCAACTGTTAAACCACACTTCATGGCAAGATGAGCACTTTATTTAAATAGAGGTAAAATCAAAAGCTGTGTGTCTGAAAATAAAAAAGAAATTGTAAATGATTTCAGTTGGTATTTGATCAATTCTTAACTGATTAAAAAATGTTTTACTCCATTGCTCATTTTGCTAATTTTTCAAAACTTTAAAAATGTTTTTAAACTAACTGGTCTGAAATGGGGCTTGTTGCAACACAAATAGTTTTTTCTATTCTCAGCATTTTTTAACTTGTTTAAAAACATAAAAGGGATAGAAAATAATATAAAATATGTGCTTATTTTTTGTAATACTAGGAAGTGATTTACTAAAGGAGTATAGTTTTCACATAACCCAATTAACCTGTGTTTATTCTGCACACCTAATCATGTGCAGAGAAATTAAACAAAAAAATTAAGTATGAGTATATAATATTAGTGTTACAATATTATAATATTAGTAAATTACGTAAAGAAAATGTGTAGTTCGCAAATCTTGAAAAAATATTTATTCTTTGGTTATTTTTACCTAAACTACACATAATTCTAACTTCTTTTATGTTATGAATCCCTTTAATATATATTTTCCAAGAAAATGAAATGTATTTTACACTTACTGAAATTCAATGAAAGCTGCCTTATCTGTGCATTATAGAAGGACATGGATTAAATTAAGGCTTTGTCACAGAGGAGAAAAAAAAGTGTAACCAGAAACTTGAAAGGAAGGAAGTGCAAGAGGAAATTAAGTCAAAATTTCAAGCCTTTAAATTTTAATAAAAAGAGACCATCAACAATGTATTAGGAAGTCGCAGTCAATTGTTTATGATCTACATTTCCTGTTGGTTAGATTAAATGCCATACATCAACAAATTACATTTACAGTCATGTAACAGCCTGTTTTTTCCATAAAACACACATTTTGTAACAGGTCTTTTAATTACACTTTAAGATGTTCCAACAAGTCATTAAACCGGCTGGATTAAGTGTATCTTACAAAAAAGCAATTGAAAAGCAAACTGAAGTGGCCTGTTATTGTTATAAGGAATGCCACCCTCGCAGATCGCATGTCAACCTGCCACAGTAATGTCTAGGCTAGTCCAAATCTAGGGGGATGTGGACCTGTCAATCAGTTCTGTTTCTTTTAGGCAAGACCCAAAACCATGCCTCAAAAGATAGCCCATTGACTGGCAGTCTAAGGCCAGGAAAGGAACTGCTTATATATACAGTGTATGACAGTTATCATTAGCACTAAGGATCTGAACCCAGACTCTGCTGTCTTTTGAAAAACATAAATTCTGTTAAACATTGCTCAAAATGTATATTTAAATGGTATGAACTATTAGATAAATATACTAACAGTGTAAGGAACAACAGTATTTACCACCCATACCGTTAGCTTCCATTAGCTCAGGGTTACTACAAAAAAACTACACCTTAGGCTGGGCTCACAGGAACATGCAGAAGAGCATCCAGTGCCCTTGTTGTCCTGGCAACATACTGCTGCATTTCAGGGGAATGCAGAGCAATGTAATACATAAGTGTCCAAATTTTTACCACATTCAAAAGTCCATGTATCCCATCGCACTCCTGACCGGAGAGTACCCAGCAGGGCGGGTGCAGCAGCAACAAGGGATGCCTACGCAAGAACGTAACAAAAAAGGAAAAAGTCACAGGCACTCCAAATGATTAAGTCAATAAGGTTTTATTGACCCAAGTGATAACACCTCTAAGCAGACTGCTTCATGTCACTACACCGCCAACCCACCTGCCTGGCCAGCTCAGTTCATTGGACCACTTTTTAGGAGGTACTTGGCAAGGGTCAGAAAAATGTTGCCACTTCTGTCAATCTAGCCTTACAATATGTTATTAAATTAACTAAAGTAATTAAGGATCCATGTCAAAAGTAGCATACCAAGGGACATGGTTAGCTTTGTGGAAAGCCCAAAATGTCTCAGACGCAAGCTGGAGAGTTTTCTTTTACTGCTAATGCACAATAATTGTTTATATCATTTTAGGATCTAAGCAGACACAACAATTTGTGGTCAGAATAAATGGCACTGAAAAAGTGGTCTACATAGTTAAAATTCAGTTGTGCCTTCGTTTCAACTTCTCCAAGCATTGCCTACCAAGAAGCATTGCATATTTCAGTAGAGCTTATGGTCTGAATTGATGCAAAGCCATGTATATTGCCTAGGATCCAAAGGCTCCACAAAGACACAGGGACTTAGTGCCTGCACTTCATAACTGTTATTACCCGAGTCTGGGTCAGTTTCACTTTACGACGCTAATGGAGTGCAGTTGTTGCTGTAAACACTAAACATAGATCCCTACAGACACACATTGTACAGATCAGATCAAATGTATTTACAGCAACACCCATTTTACAATAGATGCTAAATTGGTAGTATAGGGAGTCAGAGAAACATGTGAATAGTGACAACCACAGAGAGTCCATTCATAAGTAACAATGACGAGGTTTACAAATTCAAGTTTCCTTTGTTCTAACATACACAGTACACAATCAACTGTACAACAAAGGCCAAAATATTACATTTAGATTACCAAATACAGTTAAAAAGGTTTATGCTTATATGCAGGGGTGCTGGAAACCGGGTAATTTCCATTGTACTATTTCTCTGGTATTTTTCTCTGGGGACTATGTTTAATGTTTAAGTAGATGTTGGGCTATTTGGTCGGGGATGGAGCTACTCTTTTCGGACTCTTAAGCTGTTCTGCGTCCTTTAGCATCTATTTCCTTTTCCTTTTATTGTCTGTCTTTTTTTTTCATTATGCTTGCACACGTGAGCTGTTTAGTGCATTGATGTTGGACAGAAAGTCTTCTATTTATATAGATATGGAGGCGATCATAACAAATGTTTGCTGCAGACATAGGCGGACCCCTGTGCCAGATATTCCTCTCAGACTGTTTTGAGTTTTGTTTTTGCTGATGGGGGATACATTGGCAAGAATAGGGTGATAGATATGATCTGTTTTACAGAACTATTATATATTGTGTGTATGGCATCTAGTAATCCCCCCCTACTACTTGACTATGCTAATGTGGAAGAATCTGAAATTCAATTGTATGCTATACTGATTGTGCATCATGTGCTATTTTATTGTTTTATTCTACTTTGGAAAATTAATAAAATACTTTGAAAGGTAAAAAGGTTTATGCTTGAAACCAAGCCAATAATTCTGGCATCACTGTTCTGTATTTAATACTCTTGGTTTACAGCTTTCTGTTGGACTTCATTTTTGCTTAGTAATATATTTCAGTGTTCCTGGAAAAGTGGCCAGCCAGTGAAACAACCTAAAATAGTCAGGGAAGCATTGTTTATATCTAAACTGTCCTATTGACTGTCCTAAAGTTTCACCACATAGAAGTAATGACCTATCTGTGAGGAAACATGTACAGTTTTTGGGTTACACATGGTTTTCACCTAAAGAGCCAGAAACATTTAAACATTCAACATTACTATGTGGCTTCACTGCTCCTACACATGTTACTACAGGCAGATAAATAGATGGAACCTGACGTCCCCACTTCCTTAGTGAACCCAGCAATTACATGCACCTTAGCACCAACAGAAATGCTGGAATGCTGGAATTATCTTTCTTTATTTCCCCAGAGACTGAAATGTGGACAAATATTTCTTATTGTCACATTTGTTGGATGGAGGCTCATTTGCATATTAAGGTAGATAGTGGCTGATGATCGCAGCTGATGCAAAAATGTTTTTCCTAAAACGTTCCATAATAGAAGTCACCAGCACTCAATGATGTGTGCAAAAAGTAAAGTGCTTTTTATTAAATCGTCACATGTATCACACAGCCAACGTTTTCGGGGCCACGCAGGGTCCATTCTTCTGGGCGACATACTATATCACTAGAGGGGACCCTGCGTGGCCCCGAAACGTTGGCTGTATGATGCACATGACGATTTAATAAAAAGTGCTTTACTTCTTGCACACATCATCGAGTGCTGGTGACTTCTATTATGGACTGTATCTGACATGGCGCCATCCGTGTTGCCACTTCAAGCACCAAACTTTCATCCAAGGTCTGTACGCTGTATGAGTGCAGGTGATTTCGTATTATCGATTTCCTAAAACATTTTCACAGCATGGTCATGCAACTGTATACATGTTTTGCTTAATGAAAAAAAATCTAACAAGTTTAAGCCTACCTACTCCAAAACTATAAAAAGTTTGGACTTCAGATATATTTTAATAGCTGACTGCTGATGAAACAATAGCACATTTTAAAGAAATAACCAAAAGATGATGGGGCCCTGTGCTCTAAAAGCATGCTATAATTTCCACTACTGTTAGCTATTAAACATATTGCTACTTTTATTATTTTGACAATTAATTGTAGACATGTGAAGCCGCAAAAAAAATGTTTTGTTTTGTTTAGTTTCATTTTGGATTTTGTTTATTTCGTATTTCTGAAATCGGGTCCTGTATGTGTTTCATTTTGGGTTTCGGATTCGGAGTGGATTTGTAATTCGGCTTGGATTCGTAATTTGGATTCGTAATTCGGACACATTTACAAAATTTGGGGTTTTGCACGAACGGACGTAGCAGAATTGGCATAGTTGACATTTCTGGTTGCTGTGCTCTAATATTCACTATTAAAGTGACATTAAAATCCTTTTCTTAATTTTTTTTATCCGTTTAAACGTTGATGGTGCATGCACAGGAACATGAAGTAATGTTTTGTTTTTATCTTCACATGCTATGAAATCCTCTTTTTAAAGTCATTATCGGAAATTTCTAATTTAGTTTCTGTTAGGACAAAATTCGTACCGAATCCGAAATTCCGAATCCGAAATTCCGCATGCTTTCGGATGAATTCGGACATGGTACATTTCGGAAATTCGGATGCTCCGAATCCACAAATTTCCGAAATTTCGTCCGAATTTCAATTCGGAACTAAACGAATCGCACATGCCTAGTTAATTGATCCAACAAATAGCTAACGTGGACCTACCCTACAACTAGTACATTTGTTATCTGTATTTTTTGGGGAAATTATCTCTAAAAATACTTTTGTTTGGGTCAACAATGCAAATTTCCATGATACAATGTAACCCCTAGTTATCATATACAGAATTTACTGTTGCAACACTTGGACAGCTCTGCTAAACTGAAACCTGTTAAAAAAAATTAACTTAAGATACAGAAAGAAAAAATAAATTTTCAACAAAAGAACACTCAGGTTGTTGTTTATTTTAGTAGAGTCAGTAAATGCCCTTGTGGTTTCCCAACGGTTTTAATACAAACCTCCCTAATTGTGTAACAAAACAGTAATAAGTGTTGATATCATTCACACTTTAGAGATTGAAGTCTCTGGTTCACATCACTGTCTGCCCATTTTACTGGTTGCAGTTTTTTTTTACCAAGAGAGAGCTGTGTTACTCCCTGCCAGAGATGAACAGACTTCTCACAACCTACTCTGCTGATAGTTTACCCAGTTTGATCCCTTAATCTGTTTGAATCAACCCGGTCCAGATTTTATCAGCCAAGTTTAAGGTTTTATTTTTATTTTTTTAAATCAGAGAGATATGCTCTCTACTGTGTTGCTACACCTGCACCTATACAGCTTTACAGTGAGTATCTTTACTACTCTGGTGTGGACTAATACTTATAATACGTAGAATGACTCCTTCTACTTGAGGCTTCTGCCAGTTCAGAGCAAAATAAAAATAGCATGGATTGTCATGTAAAATGTAAATATTAAAATATTAAAATAAAGAAATCGAGCTGTACAACATTAGGATAGGGGGTATGGGAGTATAAAAATATAGATTGCTGCAGACTGGAGTTCTGCTTTAATGTCTAACACTTGTCCCAAGCATGCAGTCAGTGAAGTGCTGGGGCAAGTGACCTGATCAGCATACTTGTTCTAGACCATTGATCCACTAGAAAGCAATCATAGCAATGTGCCATGTGACATGGGAAGGGGAAGTTATTATCTGCAAAAAATGAGAAAAGCAGAACATGTTAATGTACCAGTTAGAAGTTTTTTAATTGCAGATTTAATTTTCACCTTGTACCTGCTAATCCCCTTGCATCCCCTTGACCTCTGTTAGTGTTGTCAACCTATTGGTGGTTGAAACAAATTGCCTTCAGTACACCTTTCAGTAATGGACTACAACAGGACTCACACTCTTCTCCTTTACATCCCCCAACTGTGAAAGATCAGTATTCAATAGTAGTAAAGTATAGGGACACCAGAGGATTTTAATTTGACTCAAATATTATGTGTAAGAGAATCACGCCCAGAACAGCACATTTGAGTTTCATCTAAGCCCTACATATTCTTTCCAGAGCCTATAGGACAGGACAACCTGACTAGAGCTGGGCCATAGACAGTTATTCAGCTGTGTGTATGGCAAAGGATAGAGGGATGTATGATGTTACCTTCTATATCAGCAGATGGCTGGAAACAATAGCAAGGAGTGCTTCTTGCCTTGGATGTAATATGTATATTAAATAAAAAATATTCTCAAGTCTCAGATGGAATTGATAATCTTTCAGATACATTACTTTTTCATCATAATCTTCCGAGCTGATGTAAGAGTATTACACGGATGTTACACTCGGTGAAATCCAAGATCAGATTTAGTTTAAGTCATTTTGGAAGAGTAACAATGAAATTGAACATGGGAATCCACTGAGTAATTCAACACGGGAGATTACATTGATGATCTCGCTTGACAGTACTTGAAAACCCTTAACTCTCTGACCTACGCTCAACCTAATAAAACGTAAATTATGTTACAGAACTGTCAAACTAATCTTGCACATTTCGTTATCTTGTAGTGCAAAGTTAGTGGGCTGAAAAAAATAGCAAAAGTTCATATCTGCGACGGCTTCTATTATCTCCGTTCCACATCTCCTGTACAGCCCTATACGCCTTCTTTCTGGATATCATGCTTGACCTAACTTGCCAAAATGTACAAATTTAAGCAGATGTTTTTCTGAGAGCTGTTGTCCACTTGCCAAGAGCTGAACTGGCCCAAATTTTATTCTAATAAATCTGCCCTGTGCTATAAAGTTCCTAGGCATGTTATTGAAAGTGCCCTTTCCAAGATGTAATGGCTGTTTAAAAAAAAAGAAGACAAAAACTTCATGAGGATTAGCCCTAAGTACCTTTAAAGAAAAAAGGCGCTCTTCGGCTGTGATTGTATTTGAATGTCAACGCATATAAAGCAGGAGTGAGGTGTAAGTGCCGTCGTCACATTCAGACATTCGGTGCAAACAGTGTCAGATGTGAGATGGTGAAACATAGAGGTATGCTTTTCATTAAAATTCAGAAACGTCTTATGAGATTAAAGGTCTGACTGTAAAACTGAACAAAGTTTGGGGATTGTTCACATCTGTTTGTGGTATGGCTCATTTGTGGTCACTGGTCATTATTTCTGAAAAGATAACCGGAAAAATGAGAACATCATGAGACAAGAACAATCGAGGTAGTCAAAAGTAATAGAGAGTGGTGATGTCAACGCGACAATGATTTCAAACGTCACATGATCATTTATTTATACGTCACTTACAGTTCCGCTCTGGTGTTACCTCATCTAAAGATTTTCCTGCTTATGTCCTAACAGATTAATGCACTGTTATTTTACTATAAGAGAAAACATGCAGGAGTCATTGAGGTCATAATCTATCTTTAGATTACTGTAATGTATCTGAAAAAGAGCTCTGCTTTTATTTTAGTTACTAAATGTACTTTTTACATGTCCTGGCTTTGTCCTTTTTTAGCTATGTACTATTATTGTTGGACATATTAGTTTACAAAGATTATTATTTTTAGGGGTCTATTCACTAAGGTGTCGTAGGCAGCCGAGTGAAAGACCGACCTGAAGTAAAGTGAGCCGAACGCTGTTCGGCTATTCACTTCAGGCTGGTACGGCTGATTTCAGCCGTATAAAAATAGACCCACAATCTTTTTTTGGCCCACCTATATGCATAAAATATACAGGCTTTTTTCAGTATGCTATATCTCACAATTACCATCATTGCCACTCCTGTTTAGGCCCTGATATACTAATAATGCAACATAGGCTCCTGTCTGTTGTGGCAATATTTTAAGGTTTTTAAGATTCTCAAAAACACATCTAAACTTCTTTTTTTTTCCTTTTTAGTTTGGGAGTATAGAATGGTTTGAATCCTTGCCAGGTTTGTTTGTTTGCTTGTTGTATCCCTTTGGGGAGATTTCACTTTATTTCCCTTCCCAGACACAATGCAACAAGTAGGTAGAAACCTCCACAAAGCAAGACAAATTCCATGCTAGACAGTTGTCACTGGTACAGGTGTTCTCATTAGAAGGTTTCCTCACAACTTCCATTGCAATGACAACTGTAAACTTATACCTAAATTTAAAAAAAAAAAAAACCTTATTGGCAGGGATAATTTTATGTCAGAAGAGACTATGGGGTTTATTCACTAAGCTGCCAAAGGATCTAGCCGTAGCTTCGGCTAGCTTCGGTCCCAGGACCCCATTCGGTTCAGTATAACCGAGGGGCTGCTGTACGGGCTATTCACTATAGCCCGTACAACTCCCGAAGTTGGCCGAGCGGCTCAGTCGAGCCAAAGGCATATGCCTCGGCTCGACTGAGCCGCGGTGAAAGCCGAAGCTGGCCGAATAGCTAGCCTGCTTTTGACAGCTGGGCGGAGCCAGCCATCATCTCAGGGCTGGCTCCGGCCACTTTCAGAGAGATCAGCATCCCTGGTTACCTGGTAACCAGGGACACTTTCATTACACACTGAGAACCTGGCCGGGCCGCTATGATATCAAAGCGGCCTCTCTGGGTTCTAAGTGTGTAATGACAGATGGCGTTCCTGGTTACCTGGTCTAATACGGCTTCCGGCCGCCCAGGAGAGAAACACTTTCTCTCGGAAAGGTTTACTCTGCTCGATCGAGCAGAGTAAACCTTTCCTTGCGATCTGTTTTGGGCGGAGCTAGCTGTCACTGCTAGCTCCGCACAATCGTTTTCTATTTTTTTCAAATTTTTTAACTATTTTTCTATTCTGCTCGGTACCACAGAGGTACCGGGCAGAATAGCCGAGCTGCTATTCGGCATCTATGAGAATAGGCTGAACAGCAGTGAGTAGCCTGCCGGGGATTCGGCTCAGCCGGAGTCGAACTCCTTCTGCACTTCGGGTTGGCCGAACATGCTGAGCATGTTCGGCCGACCCGAAGCAACATGAAGCCACCCAATGTACAGCTGATTTCAGCCGATATAGGGTTGAAATCAGCCGTACAAGCCTGAAGTGAATAGCCGTTGGCAGCTTAGTGAATAGACCCCTATGTATGTCTCTTCTGACATAAAATATGTATGTGATATGTGACCAGCTGATGAAGAAGACAGAAAACTATAGAGCTGGAGGAAAACCTGCAGAAGATAGCAGCAGTGGTGAGAGCTTCACAAGGGCAAGTGTGGATGTCACATTGCTGGAGCAGGGCACCTTAGAACATAAGTGGGCCATAATGTGCATATTATGACAAGAGCTCCGGTCTCATAAAAATTACAGTTCCTCTTTAAGGTTTTCTTCTGTAATGATTGAGAAGACATTTTTTTAAAAATAACATTTAACTCATTATAAGTTTCCTAAAATACAGTTACCCATGTTTTCTGACAACTGTTGATTAGCATCACTTCCAGCTGACACATTTAGATAATTTCTAGCCTTGATTAATACTAACTTTCGGAGTGCAAGTAGATTGTCTCCTGAACATGGGCCCTGGATGCCCTGCTTCCCCCTCCAGTTAGAGAATGAGCCTATAAGTGATATTAATGTTAAAAGGTTTTCAAGCTACTGTATTTCAAATGCTAATTGGAATGCTACTGTATTTTCAAATGCTAAGTATCACTTACAATGGATGCTGCTCCTTGATGTGTAAAACATTTAGTTGTATGCAGAATCAGCTGGTCCTGAGCACTGGCCCTAATGTCCATTTAAAGGTGTCTCCTTTCCCTTGCAGGGTCCTATGGAGACACCCTTGTGTGTGCTAGTAAGCTGTGTGTCTCCACAAACACACATGCACAGCAAGATGGGACATTCTCCTTCCCTAACTCCCTTCTCTTTCATCTTCCTTTCCCCAAGTTAGTAGATAGACAGCTGCTGGAGACGTACTGTATTAGACATGAAGTTCAGAGAAGCTGAGCTGAGAGGGTTGGAGCCAGCTATTCAGAAACATGACCACTGTAAGTGCTTGGGAAAAAATCTTAAGAAATACTTTGCTGGGCAATGTAAATTTGTTGGATCTGGATTCATTATTTAAAAAGTTTGAGAGTTTAACACTATTTTAAGTACTAATAGGAACCTGTTACTAAAAGTGATCCCGTTCCCAGACTATATACAATAAGGCATTTACCTATTCTGAGCAAGCAGTAAAACAAGATTTTATTCAGCTCTCTAGCTAAAGGTATTTTTAAAAACTTCATCTTTAAATTCAATTAAAAATATATAACAGGGGCACCTTTCCCTTTACTTTCTGTAGAGAACATAATCTTGGCAGCCCACCAGCTGTCTCATGTAAACACACAGAAAGTAGTTCTAAGCTGTAAGAAACTGGATTAAACTGAATTACTTCACTGTACAAGCACCTAGAGAGGTCAGTGATGGCTCTTTCAGTGCTCGTTAAGAATAAATAGTACAGATTCTTTTTAAACATGAGATGTAAATAAAAGAAGGTATTTATATAGCACCAACAATTTGTACAGTGCTTTACATAGTGCACATTCACATCAGTTACTGCCCTCAAGGAGCTTACAATCTAAGGTCCCTATTGTACACACATACGAGGGCCAATATAGACAGGAGCCAATTAACCTTCCAGCATGGCTTTGGCGTGTGGGAGGAAACCAAAGTATCCAGGGGAAACCAACACAAGCACAGGGAGAACATGCTAATTCCATGCAGATAGTGTCCTGCCTGGGATAATAACTACACCACTGTGATTACTGTATTTTATAAATAAAACATTGTAGACCTTTTTTTATATCTGGGTATTAGAGTCGCTTTAAGGTCTGGATATATACTGTATATTCCATAAACAGCATTATATTATTGTTTTTACAATGTTTGGCTGAAAAATAAAGAGTCAAGAAAGCAAGACATCATGAAAAAAAAAACCTGGTCTATTTATAAGTCTAGCTACTTAATGCCTAGATTGAAATATCCAGAAGACATACGGTATGACATACAACACAATAACTGCAGTGTTGAAAGCACACTACTTTCATTTGCTGCCAAATCTTTGTTTTTAATGCATGTGCTCTATCAAGTAGATGATGATAAAACATCCACATTATTGACATTGACATTATTATAAAATAAACATGTGAACTAAATGTAACTAGTCTGCGAATATCACAATAATTCCATTGTAGAGGGCAAAACAAATGTTTGGGAATGATAGAATACCAATGATTGCATCATACTAGTATTCATCATCTGAAATTTCTGTTTCCACCTTACACAGCCAGATGACCGTAAAGAGTGTAATAACTGCAGATATTTAAACATACCATCCCGTGTTTATGTATGTTTGCTATAGAGCGATAATAGCTATGTAGTGGCATGAATGCCAACTTTAGGGCAGCTTTGGAGGCCAAAATTAGAAACTATGCAAAATAACTAAATGAGCCTTAGTAGACCAAAGGAAAATACTTTAAACCCACAAATATAGCCAGCCAGGAATAACAACACTTATATCAAGTGCTAGGGTTGCCAAACTGCAAGCCTGGACCTACTTCCAGTATTGATTGTTTAACACTTGTCCTTTTTAATGTTTTCAAATACAATCCATGACAATATATATATATATA
>NW_017306910.1:36010-52776 GCF_000935625.1 Nanorana parkeri
ACTGTATATACTATATATATATATATATATATATATATATACAGTATATATACCAGGTAGTACTATATTTCCTTAAAACATATAGCACAAAACATGTAGCTTGTGAAGCATAAATACCGGTAATGGTGAATACACCTTTCAAACTGTCTTTCCATAACCAAATGTGATCTATCGATTATGTAAGTGGAAAAGAGCTTTTCCTTTACAATAAACTCTACGGGGAATAGAACTTGAGAATTCTTCAGACATGTTTGAAAAACAGCACCCCAGAATAATTGCTGGTACCTGTCATCTCATTATTAGGATCAGATTACGGTTATATCTCCAACTGCTGGATTTTATTTCCTGGCAAAACTTCAGAGAATTCTAGATATTTCAGAAAGTGAAAAAAGACAATAAAGGAGGAATAGATACCCCTGTCTAATTGCACCTTCTAGACATCAGTGTTCCAGGAATATTGTACTGTAATCTTTATTACCGGCTAGTGCAGGCATATTCATTGTAAGTAGAATGTTTGCTATTTAGCTCTCATAGAATCAGTTCTCTAAGATGGACAAGTTAGCTTCATGATAATTCATAATCATTTTATACTAAAAAAAATCAAACATAAAGTTCTCCCAGGTGTATAGTTATTCTTTGCAATCAATACGATAATTATTGTACTATTATTGTACTGCCTAAAAGCCTACTTTTCTCATAAATTTATAAATAAGTTGACAAAATTTCTATTTTTATTTAAAGTACTAAAACGTGGACACCCACACACCAAGGTCCCATGCATGAATCCTTCCTTAATAAAAGGATGGATTCATGCATGGGACCTTGGTGTGTGGGTGTCTTCTTTTTTATACTTGGATTGTGCAGCACCATCCGCTTCTCACCCCAAACCCTTCCAGTATATAAGTAAGGGATTCTGGTCTGGAATGCAATGGGGCACTTATATTTTTTTTATTTAAAGAGCTCCTGTTTTCAATATATACCTTCTTGAAACTCACACTACTGCATTTTAACACATTTGGGTGCACATTTTACATGCATTTTGATTGTGCTGCAATAAACTTGTAATGTGTTTTTAATGCAAATTGATTGCATTTTATCTCTGTTTTCAACTGTACTTTTCAAGTATATAACACATTTTATATGGGGGTTAACTTTTGTTATTAAAAAAAATCAATTTGGTGGGAGGAACTGACTCCATAAAAGGAAGTAACACCTTATATGAAGTTCCATCCCAAAATGTTTTTTAGGTTTTTTTTTAAAGTATGTCAACAGTGTTTTACAGTCATTTTACACACATCCTACATTATTTACCTTCTATTCCAGTGTAAAGTATGATATACATTGGTAGATTTTCAAACTAACATTCATACGAAAAATCCGGTCGGAACGTTCGATAATGCGA
The DNA here is from genome assembly GCF_000935625.1 of Nanorana parkeri. NCBI lineage: Eukaryota > Metazoa > Chordata > Amphibia > Anura > Dicroglossidae > Nanorana > Nanorana parkeri. Next base: position 37,413 of record NW_017306910.1, read on the forward strand.
TCAGAGACTTGATAAATGGTGTGCTGTTGACAACTTTTCTCCAAATTTATAGCGGCTGTAAAGGCTCATCCAAGCGCATATATGTGTTTCTAACGAAGTCACACTAGACATTATATGACTGGATTAGTCTCATGTTTGTAAGCAAGATTCTTTTTAAATACATTTCTATTCTGGCTGGTACACACTATGGTATGTGTGCTTATATTTTTGTGGCAATATCTGGTGTGAACGTTGGTTGCTGAGGATCACTTTGAAACATTTGGGAAAAAGGTAATGATTGGATTGCACTTATAACGGACTTTCTAACACACTGAATCTATTTGTTGATGTCATTGTTATATTGCATTAGGACACTTTACACATGAATGTATGTCATTATTACGATTTTTGGGAGCACTAGTGATCTCGATTGTGTACTTTATTATATGTGAAGTTTTTTTTAAAGGAAATGTATTTATTTATTTTAAATTCAACTCGTAACTTACATCATAATATCATAATCCTTTTATACATAAAAGTCCTTCGACATATCTTTACAATGCATACGTATAACATATGTTTTATTATAGGTATTATATGTGTAGTTACATGTATAAAGCTCAGAACGTTTTATAATTTGTCTGCAGTTACAGGTAAGATATGTCCCATCCCACTCCTGACCAGAAACAAACCCATAAGTCGGGTGGGTGCCGTAGTGACCACAGATGCCTCTGCCAGTAACATGAAATCGATGAATAGTCACTCACACTCCAATTTCATACCAAGCCAATTCCTTTAATGACTATAGTAGTGTCACAATAATAGCGACGCTTTGGAACCAAGTGGTTACTTCTTCCAACAAACATAATGTTTGCCTGAAGAAGGAACCTTATGTGAGTCAAGATTGTTCATTGATTTCATGCTCCTGGAGACAGGGACATGGATCCATACCTGTACACATGTATACACTCAGATGAATGTTTACCAGTGGTCCTCTTTGCCCATGATCCCTTAAACCTAAAGATGAGAAGGCTACATTGTTATCTATTGGGCCATCACATGCGTTTTAACATACAGTAATATGCATGAACGTGCATAGGTGTGATCGCATCCTTGTATATGCATTCCTATGGTGATTTAAAAAAAAAAAATTATTCTGACGGCAGCCAAAAAAAAAGCAGAGCAGGGAAAGGTTTACTCTGCTCGATCAAGCAGAGTAAACCTTTCTGGGAGAAAGTGTTTCTCTCCCGGGCGGCCGGCAGCCGCTATCTAATAGCGGATCACTCCCGGAGCGCCCAGGAGAGTTAGGCTGTCTGGAGATTTGTCTGTGCAAGTGGCCGGAGCCAGCCGTGAGATGATGGCTGGCTCCGCCCAGCAGTCAGTAGCAGGCTGTCAGCCGGCCAATGGCCGGACGTTCGGCCAGCTTCGGCTTTCACCTCGGTTCAGTCGAACCGAAGCATATGCCTTCGGCTCGGCTGAGCTTCTCTGCCGACTTTGGGAGCTGTACGGGCTATAGTGAATAGCCCGTACAGCAGCCCTTTGGTTCTACTGAACCGAAGGGGTCCTGGGGCCTAAGCTAGCCGAAGGATCAGCTGAAGCTACGGCTAGATCCTTCGGCAGCTTAGTGAATAGATCCATAATTTTCACCACATTCACTAATCTAAGGCAAAATTCCATTGTGAAGAGCCCATTTGCCTTTAGTAAATCAACCCCAATGTGTATAATGAAGACATTTCCGGTATGTGTGTGTCACCTATTCCTACCCTTTACCTATCTTCTCAATCCGGCAGCTTGGATTTCAGCATCATTTGAAATTTCAGCTATTACATTAGGGATGACGATGAGTTTATATAAAGAAGGATTAAAGATGGAACACAAGCATAGCAATTTTTCAACAAATAGTTACATTGTTGGAGATACGGGCTTTCACCAATCTGTTCACAGAAATGTTAACCCTAATAAAGCAGAGGAAGGTAAGATAAAACCTCTGGCAGGCAGCTGCCAATTTATGTTTAGAAGCAAAGCATTCCTGTAGTCCCCCAAACGGTATAAATTCTCAAGATCAACAACACCATCACTTTTCCAACACAACCATGAGATATACCTGTAAATGTGCCACTGTATAATGACAGTCTTTATAAATAAACCAACTGCTATAGTCATTGCATTTCTGCTGATGGGCAGAACACCTAGTCACAATGCGTCTTCACCACAACTTAATTATCTCACAGGTTTACTGTAAAATGGGGATTTCACAGGAACTTCATCTATGCAGGGAAGTGCTGATTTTAACTTAATTTCATCTGCAGCCTGACTACAGAAAAGTGATAATGTACTTGCAAATGTAAAAATCATTTCTGTTTTGTGTGTTTAGCTCAGAGCTGAGAATTTAAGAGGATGGTAAAAAAAATGATGTGCAGTGGGGACTGAATGAAAATAAATCTAGATGTATGCTTTAATTATCTATTCAGCCTAAATTGATTCTGTAAGGAAGGAAAGAGTGTTTGGAAAAACAGCAGTTCATTCATAAGATAGAAGTCCATCAGTGTTAATTTTTGGATATCTGTCTAGATCAGTGGTTCTCAACCGGTGGGTCGCAACCCGGTGTTCAGTGGGCCGCCAGGTGCCTTCCACTTCACTAAGTCAGGGGCTCCTGAGCCTCCCCAGAGAGCAGCAGGGACAGTTCTTGTGCCGAGCAGACATTCAAAATATGCTGCCCAGCGCTGACTGTCAGCTTTAGGTGGGGTGGGCTGGGGGTATGGCCATGAGGGAGCTCCATCCAAACGTGCATTGCTTACAGCTCCGGCGTGTGCCGTGTAGAGGTGCCTGGACCAAAGTGACATCACATTCTGGCTCCCATCAAATCTACAAGGCATACAATGGAGCTGTACAAGCAATGCACATATGGATGGAGCTCCATCACAGCACAGCAGCTCACACTGGACCCCAGGCTGAGAATTCACTGCAGTACTTGTAAGGTAGGGAGACTTTTTTGGAGTATGTATGTGTGTGTGAGAATGTATGTGAGTGTGTGATTGTGTCTGTGGTTGTGTGTGTCTGGTCAGTACTACTTTCAAACTAGTACAGCACAAGGGGTGGGTATGAATTTGTGGTACAGTGTGTTAATCGCGTGGGACAATGTGATTAATGCACTGTACCACACAATTCCAACTACCGCAAGTTCCGGTGTACGAGGTGCGCTGCGTTGCCTTCATTTGAATGGAACTCCAAATGCACCTCATGTCCATAGTACATGCGCCCTCACCGGAACGTGTGGTACCGCAATGCTGTGCATTCCAGTGCGGTGCAACTTGGGGGTGTGACCTAACGACCATAAAACAAAGTTGGATCCTGAGGTTAGACTGATTGAGAACCACTAGTCTAGAAAAATTTGTGCCATTGCTGGCTGGCTCATATTTAAAGAGGAAATCTGGGAAAATCAAAAACTTACTCTTGCAGTGGGGCTAATCCTGCACTGCAAGGGTTAAGTGCTCATTTTGTCTAGGGAAGTCAAATAAAGCAGATTTACTGACCTGACCCTGTGTCCCATCAGCTCCCTCCACACTGCTAGACCAGTCCCTCTAGCCTCTTCCTCTCTGGTCTAAGGATTGCTGATGCCATCAAGTCTTATGGAGGGCCACTGATTTGCTTTAGACGTGAGGACATCGAGGGACATTCCATAGCAGGAGTGAAGGGGAAGAGAGGTGCGCACCGACCTCTGTGGGTCAGGTGAGTAATACATCTTTATTCGAGTACCCTAGACAAAACAATAACTTAATTCTTGCAGTGCTGGGTTGCCCCCAATGCAAGAGTAATTTTTTGAATTTCTAGGAGTTCTTCTTGAAGTTGAACTCTGGGCTTACCTTCAGTCTTGCACAGATGTACAGATGCCTCTTCTGTGCTGAAATGGCTTATTCTGATTTCATTGAGCACTCTGAGCTTCTCACAATGTGCATTGGAAGCTGCAGGAAGTCAGATAGAGTCCACCTCATTTCCTAGCTGGAGGATATCCAGCATTATCCAACCCTTTCCTCTGCACCTTAACTGTCCCTGGTTCACCCCTTTCATTTATTGGATTTAAATGTTTAATCTTGGAGGCTAAGCACCACATTAGGGCATTACCTAGCGTGGTCTGCATGAAAATGGGGTTTGCCTAGGAACCCCCACTCCTCCAGATGAACATCGGTATTCAAACAATTTTTGTTTATTCATAACCCCTCCTAATTGCTAGCCCACTGTTTGAACCAGGGAAGAGAGCTCTTGATAGGATATTGAGGCTGGGTGCTGTGATGTTTTGGTGACTTTCCAATAAGTGATGACATCCCCAGGTCCCCCTCATCAACATGAATTAGCACTCAAGGAAGGAGACAGGGAAGTCAAAGTGTAAGTAGATTAATCTTCAGCTTTAAAGTTGCAAACTTTAGATCTGCCATCTTTCCTTCACCATGTAGTAAGTCAGTGACCTTTAACATGTATGCATATATCAGGTGCTGGGGCAACTACTCAGCCATTTACTGCTCCAGGTTTCCTACAGTAATTAATAAAAACCCTAGACATTTGGTGGGACTACTGTAGGAAGTCTGAAGCAGTATTTTCGCTAGGAATGGTAAGCAATTAACCCCCTGCAAGCAAGAATAGGACCACTATAAGGCCAATTCCAGCCAAAACTTTTTTTTTGGCTTTGGGAAGAACAGAGAATGGTTAGAACCTCAGCTTTTATCTTTGTCTCCATTAAAGGAAACCTTGAATGATACAATCACAGGGCCTGCCATTCCTTTTGAACATGCTAGTTGTCTGGCTATCATGCCGATATTTTGAGTCACTGACCTAGAGCAAGTAAAGAGGTAATGAATTTTGACACTTTTCTGGGAGTCATTTACAGCATAGGGAACTGCGTTAGTGCTCATGCACACTAGCGTAAAAAAGGTTGTGTTCAGATCCATACAGCATATCGTTTTTCACACATCTGATCACAGCAATATTGTATATTATGGCCCCATGCACATGGCTGCGCTGTGCTCAGTGATCTTTTGCTGCAAATCCAAAACAGTTGAAATTTCTGCATCTGCGAGCAGTTTTTCTGGGCAATCTACATGTGCCCACATGTAAGCTCATGTTAACACATGTACATGCTGAGGCTAAAAACTGAGCTGGAGGAATAGGAGAAGAATTTTATGGATCTGAATTTTTTACGAACGTTAACATTTGTTTGTTAATGGAAGTACTATACTGACCATTACATAACAAATTTTCACGAAACATCTTTCTGCTAGCAAGGACCTGCATATATATCTGTAATGTATCACTTCTATGTGCATGAGACTTTAGGTTTAGGGTTCAGTGGCATGGACACAGAGGTCCATGTACCATGAAAATGGACAGATTTTTGCACTTAGCACCCGTAGAGCCTCTGGTGTTGCTTACAGACTGCCTGTAGAAATCAGTGACAAATCCCTGCATGCAGACATATATACGGCAGTCTGCACCCAGGGACATACATCTGTAGCTGTATGCAAGTATACACTTTTTGGTGGGCAACAGGCCCTCTTGCTATGGCTGCTGTAGACTTTGTTTCTCAGCTGATGAAAACATGTTCACATCTTAGTTTCTGCTTTTGCATGAGAACTGATACCAGTTGTTTATTATTTTATTTTTATGTACTGTTAAATCATGAGTTCATAACTCATGGCCTAGATAGAGATGAGCCTGAGAACTGAGAAATATGAAGTTAACAAAGAACCCCTTAGGTGCCAGAAGATGCCACTGGATGGAGCAGAGGAGCAGAAACACACAACCCTTACCCCCATAAAGGCATATCACTTATTTTAATAGAATTGGAATATTAATTTAATGCCTATGTAAGTGCCTATATAAAAATTTTAACACGCCCAATAAATTGTAGAATAATGTCTCATTATCTGTTCTCATCACATATATTGCAGTATATTTAAATCATTTTGGATTATCATACTAATAGGTACCAGGACTTTGCCTGGATTAATTAATTCATCCACGTCAACTCCCAGCCTAGCATTGATTTGCACACACAGCCTTTACACAAAACCTGTGGCTCCCAGGTGCAGAGATCCATCCATTTTTTACTCTACATGAACCTCTGCATCTGTAAAACATGTTCACGGGGGAGCATTAGAACATCTGCCGGGTTTTTACTGCTATTCAGGGCTTCATAAAAGAGATTTCCTCTTATTTCCACCGTGGTGAAACCATTGTCAGTGGGACAGAAATTGAGGGAAAGGCTCTCTAACTGATCTACAGAAATTCTAATTTATTTAAAACTTCAAAAAAAGTTTTGGCTTGAAATACACTTTAAATAACACCATGTGATTCTGCCATGAAGGTCCTTGTCCTGGCATTTCCTGTTATGGAATGACATCTGTGTTTCAATTGTTCTCCTGCATGGTCACCTTGTCACATTCTCCTCTGGTGAAGACTACAAGCGACTGCTCCGACACAAATTGTACAGGCATGGTCCGTCGCTGTCACTATCAAGTACAGAACAATGATGGATCGAGTGCATATAGACAGAAAGTGGGTAAAATAAGCTAGGGATGCCACAAATGGATGAAAAAGGTGAACACCATTTTTTATAGGGGAAATTGTATTTTTTAAATACTACACTGTGCTTTAGCAAGGTTTAGATCTACTTGAAATATCCAGTTTTCTTTTCACCCTATCTATTCGTATCTACATAGCAGACCCACTGCAGCGACTCGTCAATATTGCATCTTGTATAAAATATTCTGTGTGATAGGTCAACTAGAAAAACAAGATAGGAGGAGAGAACAGGGACAGGAAAGTCCAGGAAGATGGATTACTGAGCTGCAGTGTAAAATGATAGGACACTTTGCAAATGTTTCAGCGGTCTCACTGTCGCTCAATACATTTGATATCTGTTTCCTCATTATTTAGCTGTCTGCCATCAGCTTGTTTTGATAACATCCTTCAGGACAAGAAATAGGAGCACATATGTGAATTGTTTTTACTCAAACCATCTTTCAAGATGCCTCTTGATTTAAGGGTATTTTTTCATCAAATGTTATCAAAACTTACACTTCCCTGTACAATTGCTCCCTATGAATGTTTGGTACCAGCTGTCACCGTTGAAATACAAGCCCTTATTAGCCTAAGAAAAAGTTTGCCGGTGAGACTAACTAGAGACTTTCCAATAACTATAAACACTGACTCCGACAAGTGGGAACGAGAGAATGACAGAATTACAAATCGTACAGCGCACTGCCCTTAACAATACTGTGGCTGTGTCCAAGAATGAAACACTTTTTTAAAGCAGCAGTCCTTGGGGGATGAGGACTCAGAAAGATGGAAAAACATTAAAATGTACGAGGTTAAAGAAATGTCAGCAGGATCCCTCAAGAGTTTTTAATATGCATGCCATTAGATGTTTTCATAGAACAATTACCAACAGACGTGTCAGAAATTAATGTCACCATGCCAGTGTTTACTCAGCTAGGGCAACCAACCGGGTTCCTTGTTATATATTTATTATTTTTAAGCCATCTCTTTATATTAGAGCTCTGTATTGCTCACACTACTTTGTGACTCCAAGGCCTTTATCTGGAGTTGTTTTATACCACCCATAGAAGCCTTTTCATTTTAGCTCCACCTACTTTAGATCCAACCCTCCCCCACCTAGTAGTTGTGGCTTCACCTCCTGGATATTTAACCTCAGCATCTGCAGATGTAGGATTCAATTTGAGATTCTTATAGTAAAATCTGACTGGGTCTCCTCACTTGCTACCCCACAAGCCATGCCTTTGAAAAGGCCTTGTCCAAATAAAACAAATTGGCTTTATAAAAAGAACATTTCTGCACGTTAGAAGAGTTATATACTGCTGATTTCGCTTTTTTCAATATTGTGTGTTATTTACCATCTTGAAGATTTTAAACATAGGAGACACACTCTAAAAAACCTTAACAAATGTTCTAGGACTTATCCCCTATGTTCAGCTTCTGTTCCTCTGCAGCCCTTACTGCTGTTACCAGCAATTGCCAGCTGTAAAAATGACACAGGGAAATAGCTATGCATTACATAGCAAGAGCACCTGTTAGAATGCAACCACTCCTGTGTAAAATTACACTTGCAGATAGTCTGCAAGTGTCAGTGAGTTGTGCAGTTTTGCAATGTATTGTTACATTTACTATTTCATTCATATGTAAATCAAAGATTTGACCTTTGATCATGTATACAACAACAGTATTTATTTAAATATATTTGTAACCATTAACATTTATTTGTTCATTTTTTTGTATTTTGTTTATAATTTTTCATTGTCCCATAAAAATGCACAAAAAAACAAACTTTTTTAAATTTCGTGTCACCTTTTAGTGTCACCTTAAAGGGTTTCTAAACCCTCCGTTTTTTTTTGCCTATATCTACTGCTAGCAAGCAGTAGATATAGGCAAAGAGTATTTTTTTTAAAACCTGCTTTAACAGCGGTTTAAACTTACCTCGTTATCGCTGCGCTCTCCCTCGCCGAGAATCAGGAACTGCTCGGGCGGCCGCAAATGATCTTCGGGCGGGTGCATGCACAGTTCAGATTCTCAGCCGGGAGACGAGCAGAGACGCAAGGTAAGTCTATGGACGCGTGCGCCCGCATGCAGACACTGCTGGATCAGAGCGACAGAGCAGTCAGCGCTGGATCGGAGAGCCGCCGCACTGCATGAGGGACAGATGAAAACATAAGGAAAGAAGCAGAAGATTGGAATAAGAGACATAATTTAAGGTAAGTGCTAACATTAACATGGGGGGAGGGCATTTTTTTTAACTTTAATGTCACTTTAATATAGCTATATCACGTGCATGCACCAGGGAAATCTACTGTAGCCCAAGTGTCAAATCCAGCACAAACACAGATTTTAGCATCCACCATATCAAAGGCTAAAGAAGAAATGATCAATTCATGACTCTGATTGAATCATGAATCATGTCTCTTTTTAGGGCATTCCTCACCCACAACACACTTTTTTTTGTTCCATTTGTTTAAGAACTAGCACTGCAGCTGGTCCCCTAATAAGTCGAGCAGTAAAGGACTGACATACGGTTAGTTTACACCATGATCGTCAAAATCCCCCAACTTTAGATTCAACCTACCAACTCCAAGCAACAGTTTTAAAAGTAATAATGGGATTTTGTAATGCTTAGCCCAACATGTAAAGGGTGAATTATAATAAGAGGTCTAATAAAATTAAACCTATTTTCAGAGTGTGGAAAAGCATGGTAGTCACTATTTTTCTACCCTCAAGCATATTCAGTCTGCTAAATATACTTTCTCTTATTATTGGAAAACTCTGTCAGAGTAGATAGTTGAAAGTAAAAATCGAAGGGACACAAGTTCCCTCAGTTGGTGTGAAAAAAATAATTTTTCTGGGGAATTTTTAAACTAACTTAAAGATGTAAAGAAATTACTTTTTACAGCACTGAGCATAACAAGAGATGATGTCACTATCAGTGTATGCCAAGAAAGAAACACAAATTTAAATTGGCTAAAATTAGTCTAAAACCTAAAATAAGTTTAGAATAGATCTACACAACGTAGCAATTGTGCCCTCTTGTAAAACCAATGGAATCAACTCCATCTAACATGTACAGGCCACAGAACTATTTTATGATGATCATGACCATTTATCATTTACAAAACTCTCCTCCCTGAAATATATGTTTTATTCATTGCTAGATTTCCATTACTATTATCTCTTTCAGACAGGACGTTTTCTTGCTTTACTGGTCCAAACTTGCCTTTAAGCAAACCTGTGATTTTCCCATTCAAGGCAGCGCAATATGTTTTATTTAATTACCCCTATCTCCAGCACATACTTACCTTTTCTTCATTTGCCCATCTATCCATTCAGTGCCAAATGGTATACCCACTACTTCCAGGTATTATTATTATTCAGGATCTATATATTGCCAACAGTTTGCGGAGCACTTTACAAAATAAAGGGATACAGTACAGTTACAAAACAATTAAAGACAGGAGGGTTGGGGTTCTCTCATGAGTTTACAATCTAAAAGGGAGTGGTAAGTCAAACAAAATGTAATAGCTATGAGTAAATGAGTTGATGGAGACAGTAAAAGTTCAGTTTTTAGTTAGAGGTTGGATAGGCTTCCCTGAAGTGATACATTTTTAGGGATCCCACAAAGGCAGACAAAAAAAAAGAGATAACATGAGAGATTGGGGTAGGGTGTTCAAGAGGATGGGAGAGGTTCTGGAGAAGTCCTGGAGGTGAGCAGGGGAGGAAGTGATGAAGAAGCTAGAGAGAAGGAGGTCTTGGGAGGCACAACGAAGACAGTTTGCATAATATTTTGAGATTAAGTTGGTCATATACCTCAGAGGAGAGTTGTGGTTGGCTTGGTATGATATTAGTATTCTGTTTAATGGCTCATAACTTACATATGTCTTTCCTTTGCTTCATTGTGCTGTATATAGTGGCAAGGGGAACAAAAGAAATGTAAGGAAGGACTGAAATAAAGTTAACCTGTTGTTTTCCCTTGCACATGTTCATTTTAAACATTGTTACAATGTGAATATGAGCTTTAATATTACTGTATTTGTGCTTAGTTTGGGAAACATTGTGCAGCCTCTGACTATCCAGGGAAAATGGTGCCACCTTGCCACTACTGCCCATAGACACAGTCCTACTTATGCAAAATGGTAAATCTAGTTCTGGTTTGGTATAAAGAAGTGTTCTTACATAAAGAACTGCCTGATACAGAACTTTAAACCATTACCTATAATAGTCCTACTATTGAGCTCCATCAAGTGGTTCAGAGTCCCACTGCCGCCAGAGAGCATCAATTTCGTAAAATATATAACTTTGACTCATAATGGGAATGCTCCTTTTTGTATATATGCATTTGTTTATTATAGTAAATGCTTTGGGCCTAAAATTTAAAGAGAAAAAGGACAGAATACATTAGCAAAAAGGATGTTTCACAATTGCCATGACTCCAATTGATATATATGTATTTATTTTTATTATTCATATTATTATTTTAAATTGAGGAAATAATCCTAAAAGAATAATCCTAAAAATAAAGAATGGTATGTAGGATCTATATCAAGATCAATGCGTATACTAGACAGACAGCACTTTGCATAGCAGACCTGAATGGCTGACCCTTCCTCTCTCAATCTAAGTAGGAAAAAGTAAATTCAATGAATGAAACCTAGAGCCATAATGAAGGGCTCTTGACTCTTTTGAATCATGGCAAAAGGTATTTCTTTTGGCAAGTTCCCTAAATTATTCAAGCACGTTGAAAGTCAGTGACTAGCAGGGGGGTGGGTCTGCAGGTAGGTAGTTAATTGTTCAAGAAGAAGCTACAGCTCACAAACAGATGTGTTACAGTCTACTGAAGATCTACCCTCCCTCAATATATTATTATTGTACTATGCTAGCAAAAAAATGGTTTCTTTGATTAATGATTGGTGCCTTCGGTGTTGTTTAGTTAAATGTCTGTCCTGAATTTATGGTTAGGACAAGCCCTTAAGTTGTGTTATGTTGGGTGCTCACAACTCATCTGTGGCTGGCACAGGTGATTGCAAGTCAGTCAATCTGTTGGGTATTAAGTATGCCATGTAAATCCTTACAGTTGATGCATTGCCCATCCAACTTAGAATAGTCCTAGATTAGTTTATTGGGTTAAATGGTCAAGGTATAATACACATATGTGATTCTCAAAAATCTTAATTTATAATATATACTAGGTATGCACCGATACCAAGTACAGTACTCGGTACAAGTACAAGTACATGTACCAATACTTTTCGAGCTCCAAGACTAGACTAGAGAAAAATTTTAAAGTTAGGAGGCAGCTGTCATTTGTAAGGAGCACACAGAGCTCCTGGGATTTGTACATCTCTGTTTTCATGTATGATTTTGTTTTTATAAATATAAATAAAGGGATGCACCGATACCAGTTTTGCGAGTACAAGTTCTAGTACTTGCCCAAGTACTTACAAGTATGAGTACTGATACATTTTTGTTTATTGTGACAGTTTTTCTAAAACAATACAGACTAATAATTTCAGGACAGTGGTGGAGCACCAGAGCTAGGTCCCAGGTGCAACCGCTGCAACCCTGGTAGTTCTCATGAAAATGCCAAGTATCTGCATTGGTACTCGAAAAGTATCTGTGCATCCCTAATAAATACATAACTGATTAAGGATTTGTTTTATATCTGCCTAGAGCTCAGCTTTAACATATGTTTTTAATTTATTCGAAATTTGGAGAACTACTTAAAAATTCTATTATTTTGACGGCTACAAACGAGTCCAGACAGTGGCGCATTTTTGAAGGTGCTAAATCAGTCCCAGAAACACAGCAGAGAAAAAAAGCTGAATCTAATCAAATATCATAATTCAGTTCTGTGCAATGTGCAAAGCTAAAGGCAAGGAGAGAAAATTGAGAGCACCTCAAATTAAATTCAAGGCAAGTTCTAGCATGCTCTAAGCCCCAATGTTGTTCTATGCATAAGTAAGAGTACAATGTCAGCTCAGCTTCATCAAAAAGACATGAAACCCCTGCCGTACTCTTGTAGTGGACTTGATGAATGCAAAACACACAACGGTATTATTTTTACATGCTGCATTAACATCACCAGATTGAACAAATATGCTAAGTATAAAGAACACTTTTGTTAAAGAAAATGAAGTCATATTTGGTGATGTAGTAAATGTTACAAAAATGGGAAAATGATTACATTCCTGGTGATTAATCAGATGGAGTGATAATGGAACAAAGGATAGATGAAAAGAGTGGTAGATCTTTAACCTCCTTATTATCAAGGGCATCTAATATGTTCGTGACAAGGCCATATTATCCCTTCTTGCTGCTTGTTGTCTACTAAACAGGAATCATTTCAAAGGATCTACAGACTTAACTTAGGCAATCAAAGAGCTGTGATAATACATAGGCTGCAATGACCCACGGGAACCAGATTTCAGCAGTGTATTGAGAGCAGCGAAAAATTGATTCTGGTTGGTTGGTTTTGGTTTCTGTATTTTGCACAATGCCTGCTTACATGTTAAACAACCCAGTCTCTGAGTCAAGGAAAAACCCCTATGCCATCAAAGTGCACACACAAATATTGTATGCACATGCACTTTTGCATATAGCTGACCACAAGCATTGGATAAAAATTTGACAGTCTTAGTGAATGTAACTCAAACTCACATCATATAAGCATGTATAATAGTGTGTATTATAGACAATCTTGTAAAAACAATAATCTATCTGGAAAAAAAATCCAGACGAGATTTCACTGTTCCCATAGTCTGATTTTGCCTCATGACTTTGGGTGTCATTAAACTTGGGGGGAACATTCTCAGTTGACCAGTCTCAAGTGTACTACCTTTTGGGCGCATTGGAAAAAGCCCAAGTGCTTCTTATCAGCCAAGTTTCCTTGCATTTGCTCACCCACCTCCACAGTGTCACAACACTGGCATTGCTTAAACAGCAATTCCTGACAAATGGAGCCAGTTAGTAAGCCACTAATACTGTGCTTAATCCGATTTCTCTGTAGCTCCTTGCAGACAGCACTAATGCACCTATTTACAAACACACTGAATGTATAATTCTCTAAAGCCTATTCTACTGGCTCTCTTTTTCTGATTTTTGTTTTTTTTTACAACCACATTAAATTGTCCAGAGTAAGTCTGAACCTGATTGAAGGCTGTTAGAAACTTCTGAGTAGGTAGACTGTGCTGTATCTTATAGTTCTTCCTATTATATTTTCTACTGCTCAATATATCAATATTTTATTAATTAAAGTGATATTAAATTCAAACATTTTTAAGCTATTTTAAATGCTGATGAAATCACTTACAATGATCACTGCTCCTTGATGTATAAAAGTTCTAGTTTCTTGCAGAATCAGCTGATCTCCTGAGCACTGGCCCTGATATCCTGCTTTAGGGTGGCTCCTTTCCCTTGCAGGGTCATATGGTGCCACCCTTGATTATGCTAGTAAGCTGTAAACATGTAACCCCACAAAAAAAGTGTTTTGCTTTTTTTTTTTCATTCGATTCGGTTCATTATTCAGATTTTGGATCCATTTCCAAATAATCCAAATTTTTGTTTTCGAAACAAAGTCACATAGCCTTGCCTGTAATGCAACGTATCTGAATTTCGTTAAACGGACATTCAGATTCAATTGCATTCGGACGCGTTCAATTTCAGAAATTCAAGTGCATCTGAATGTCTGAATTTAAAAAAATTTGTAAGAATACCCATTCAGAACAAAACTAAATTTACATGTCTAGTAAGCTGTGTGTGTCTCCACAAACACACAGGCACAACATCGCAAGACACGTCCCTACCCCCGATCCCATTCCTTCTTCCTTTTTCCCTTCCTTCTCCCTTCCCCAAGCTAGTAGATGGACAGCTGCTGGATACTTCTCTTTCCTGTGTGATCTTGTACTTGACAGGAAATTCAGGGAAGTGGAGCTGAGAGTGTTGGAGCTGTTTGGAAACATGATGACTGTAAGTGTTTGGGCAAGAAATGTCAGAAATGCTTTGCTGGGCAATGTATACGTGTTTGATCTGGATTAATTATTAAAAAATATTGAGAGTTTATTACTACTTCAATTTAAATGAGATAGATAGGTAGATAGATAGATAGATAGATAGATAGATAGATAGATAGATAGATAGATAGATAGATAGATAGATAGATAGATAGGGCAATTAGCATGAGACAATCTCATAGTCAGAGAAAGATGAATTAAGTGATACTTTTGTTTCTGTAGTCCACCCTTTGACCCTTCATGACCTGGTGGTTCTAAAGGAAATACATCTCACAAATCTGCTGCCCTATTTGACCTCTCCAACCTCAGGCCTGCTTCCCCCTCCACAACCATAAGTATGAACATATGGGTGATACAAATATCTGACTACCCTCTAGTATCTGTGGCAAGCTTTAAGCTTTTCAGAAGAGGTCAGTTTCTAATGTCTGTAGCCACCTTAACAGTATCACCATGCGAATGGAAAAAATAAATAATAACTCAAATTAGGACAATATTAGACAAACAATATTAGGTTTACTTGCAGGTGCACTCAATACAATACTGTCATAATAACACTAGTGAAAGCATCAATAGCAAGCCCAAGCAAGAGATGACAGAATCCTAATATAAAACATCTGAGAGTGCAGCATGGTAAACCTTGCACAGAGCTATGACAGGGCAACTGCAAGAATTACTTTTGCCTTGAAATCCCTGTTATAAATGTAAGCTGCAGAGCTATCACATATTTATAAAGCAATGTAGTGTGAAAAACAATTTCACTCTGACTTTGGTTTATACGTTTGGATAAATCTCTGGTAGCAAGAATTGCCAAAGCTAGTATG